>NC_060272.1:114100742-114400346 GCF_021613505.1 Equus quagga
AATCAACTCTGGCAAACACTGCCATACTTTTCAATAAGTTTACATGCTACTTGCTCAATTCAGTGTTCCAGATTAAAGTCTATGCCAATTAAATGCATGGATATCAGTATCTCTACACATTTATTTATGAGTTTTAACTTTAAATTTCACTCCTGGCATAAAGATATTAACTATGGACTTCTTTTCTCTTCACGTCTCTGATTAAATGACATGTATGATGAAAGTCACATTCATTTCTATTTTTACAACAGCTAATTTATCATGCAATGGCAGCGCATTGAAGGACATGCTGATGAATGGCCTGCTATTTTATAGAATTTCATAATATAGAAAGAGCTGTGGTGAATAATGATCATTTTAATCCTCCTTTTCTATTTACTTGATTGCATTATCTCTTTTTAAGTTTAAGTGGATTATTATGGCAAGAGGGTGGCTAAGAGGAAACTTTGTTTGATTGTAGTCAATTTTGGACAATATTTGTAGCACAAATTTTGGCCAAAGAACAAAGTATGTTATTTATCCATGTTAGTAAGTGTGATAGGACTTGAGCTCTGCTGTACTTCTGTTCATTGAGATTTCCTTCTCATTTTTTATAACTAAAATGACCAACATGGGATTTTAAAACATGGAATATCATAGGGATAGAATATTAATTTTATCAAAAAGTTTAAACAGTGTACTGATCCTACTCTCAGAGGTTTTTCCTCATTAATTAGGGTGGGCTATTTTTCATTCTATTTCTTCTATTAACAATTCCCTTTTTGGCTTATAACTTGTTCTCTAGCTCATGAAATGACCTGCTTTTGTAAAAGATTAATCTCATATTAAAAATGCTTTTTTTGAAGAAGAAGATTGGCCCTGAGCTAACATCATCCCTGTCTTCCTATACTTTATATGTGGGATGCTGCCACAGCATGTCTGATAAGTGGTGCATATATCCACGCTTGGGATCTGAGCCAGTGAACCCCAGGCCACTGAAGCCAAATGTGCAAACTTAACTGCTATGCCACTAGGCTGGCCCCCAAATTTATTATCTTTACAGGAGTAAACAATATGATACATAGGGATCTCTTTTCCTTTTTTAGGAACTTAAGCATCTAGGCACAAGCGTGTCAGCTTGTGAAATTTATTCACATCTTCATAATGTAAATTTGAGAGAAAAACTTTTGTGCTATTTTTCCGATTCTCAATTTTTTTTTTTTTTTTTTTTAAAGATTTTATTTTTTTTTTTCCTTTTTCTCCCCAAAGCCCCCCAGTACGTAGTTGTATATTCTTCGTTGTGGGTCCTTCTAGTTGTGGCATGTGGGACGCTGCCTCAGCGTGGTTTGATGAGCAGTGCCATGTCCGCGCCCAGGATTCGAACCAACGAAACACTGGGCCGCCTGCAGCGGAGCGCACGAACTTAACCACTCGGCCACGGGGCCAGCCCCCCGATTCTCAATTTTTAAAAGAACAATTTTCTGATTGTATTTAATCTTTTTCTGAGCTACGGCTAATTTACAATTATTTCCTAAAAAAAATTTGGCTTTGCCTGCAGGCACTTCTGCTCAGTCTCATCGAGTTATTATTTACATATGGATTCTTAAGATAGTCACCAATTTTTACAAGTGGCTTTCAGTTTTGTTTATTTTTAACATGTATCGGTAAGGTTACCCAGCAATAAAAGAGCTGAACATGAAACTTACTTCCACTCAGTAATTTCCCAACCACAGCTGGAAGAAACAATATTTATGGAGGACTGCCAATAGCTAACCTTTACTTAACACTTCAAAATCTCCTTTTGGATGGAGCCCCTTACAGGGATTTAGTGCCTGGTTCAATCTTAGTGACCGCTCCCACCTCAATAAAGTCACTTTCATTCGGTTGTATATTGATGTCATTGATCAATACTTAAAGGAAGCTTATAAGAAACAACTTTGTGGAACTCTCTTCCTACTCTTAAAACATTGCTGAAGATGTTCATTACATTTCATAGTCTTCTATGTGGTCCCATAGGAGAAATTTCTATCCCAATATTGAGGATGATTGTTCATGTCCAGAGGTACCAGTATAAAGGTGATTTGTTTTTATTAAATGAAAGTTAACCTGATAGCTGAATATTTTGTAACCATTCATTCAACAAATATTTACTGAGCATTTACTAGGTGCTATGCGCTGTTCTGGTGCCAGGGTTACAGCAGTGAAGAGAAGAGGCGGAAACATCCCTGTCATCAACCAGTTTTCATTCTCCGAGTATTCACTTGTGTTAGTCAGGGTTCTCCAGAGAAACAGAATATACATAAAAGATATATTTATATGTAAAAGAAACATATAAAAATATATTTTCTTTCATATATACATATATACATACATATATGTATATATATTTACATATATATTTTATATATATAAAATACACAAATATATTTTTAATTTAAAAATATATTAAAAAAATATATAATATATATTTTACATATGTGTGTGTGTATATATATATATATATATATATATATATGTAAAATAAGGAATTGGCTCATGTGATCATGGAGGCTGACAAGCCCCAAGATCTGAAGGGTGAGTTGGACAGCTGGAAATCCAGGGGAACTAAAACCCAGGTTGACTTCTAGTCTAAGGCCAGCAGACTTGAGATCCCGGAAGAACCTATATTTTAGTTTAAGTCTGAAGGCTGGACAAAAGCTGGTGTCTCAATTTAAAGGCTGTCGGGCAGAAAGGATTTTCTCTTACTCAGGAGGATTGGCCTTTTTGTTATATTCAGGCCTTCAACTTATTGAGTGAGGCTCACTCACATTACAGAGAGCAATCTGCTTTACTCAGTCTGCTGATTTAAACGTTTATCTCATCCAAAAACGCCCTTACAGAAACACTCAGTCTTGTTGACACATAAAATTAACAATCACATCACTTATGAGTCAAAATCTATAACTTCTCAGATTTCTCCCTTGAGTTCCAGACTCACATATCCATCTGCTTCCTAAACATATCCTCTTGGATGTTAGTTAATAGGCATTAAAAACATAATAGAGTGTAAAGAAAACACTTCAATCCAAACTCTTCCCAAAAAAGGCCCTGCCCCTCTCAATTTTCCCCTTCTCTGTAAATGGTACCATCAGTAGCCCAGTGGCTCAGGCAAGCAGCTTTGGAATCATTCCTAGTGATACCAGCTCAACACAAAGTTGACATAAGGGAAGTCATATTGTAGAAAAGAAACCATATTGTAACTTTAAATGACCTCTGATTAACTAGCTCTGTAGATTTTATGGCCCCACTAGCTGCTACAAGATGATAACTTTGTTCTTTTGAGTTCCTTAGGCATGTGATGACCCCCAGGCAGAGAGCCTATGCTGATAGCCATCATCAATGACAACTGAAAGATGAGGGTATTGGGCATTGCTCTGTTCTGATGTATATCCAGCAAAACAAAGGACTATCAGGAACTGGCACCAGATGTCTGCCCCACCCAGAGACCAGCCACCTCCCCCACCTGGAGACCAGCCCTGGATATAACTGGCCTGGAGTCTTTGTTCTGTAAGATGGTTCTTTCAGACATGAGTCAGCCAACTTCCCTCTTGCTAGCAAGCTGTAATAAAGTCCTTTCTCTCCTATCACCTTGCCTCCTGAGTATTGGCATGTCTTTCGGCAAGCAGACAAACCCCCTTGGCCAATAACACTAGTGCTTCTCTTTCTCAAAGTCCTTATAAATGTGACTATTATTATTATGGCCATGCCCATCTTTCTCTAGTATTGTTTGCTCCAATACATTCTTTATTGACAACAGAGCAAACTCATTAAAAGAAGCATATCTGATCATGTGAACTCCACCCCCTCATTAACTAAATATTCTTTAATAGCTCCTTATAACCTTCAGAATAAAGTCCATTCTTCTTAGTGTCACATAAAGGGCCTTTCATGAAGCCTGTCTCTTCCCTCTCATCTCTCATCATAATGCACTCGAGCCGCTTGTATCAGCCGTGCAGCGATCCTAGGCTCTTTGTTTATCTCTGAATGTGCCAAGCTCTCTACTTCAAGGCTTTTACATACAAATTTCTTTCTTCCTAGCTTGCCCTTCACCAGCCTGCTTCACTCCATTCATTTTTATCTTTCAGAACTCATCCAAATACCACTTACTTCTGGAATCCTTTCTTGACCTCCTAAGTCTGGGCATGATGCACAGCACTCAGTGGTACTTCCATTAGCACTTTTTACTCTCTGACAACCATCTGTTTACTTGCCCATTCCCACTTTGAAATGGAAAATTTTTATGAACAGAGACTGTCTGTCTGAACTTTAGATACAAATTGCCAAGCATATAACCTGATACATATTAGGCATCCAACTATTCTGGAAGGAAAAAAGGAAGGAAGGGAGAAAGGAAGAAAGATTGTACAAAGCTCATGGGTTGTTAAGTATCTGGAATTATAATCCTATATTGTAACTGGGAAAGCCGTGATTTCTTAGGCATATAACAGAAAGGATCCAAAAGAATGCATCATGATATAAAGAAGGGAAGAAAGTTCTCTTCCTCCAGGCTGTAAGATTCCCTGCAAAAAATCACATCAGACCAGCAGATGCAATTCTCCTATCTAATGAAAAGACCAATACCATTTCATGAGTGGTGCTAATGATTTCCCTGTTCCAATGGGACAAGTCCTAACAGCATGCCAAAATTCCAAGAAAGGAGCACTTAAATGACACAACCCATGGAGAACTATGGACTTTGTAGGAATTTGTAGACATATTTTAAGACCAGCACATGTGGGTAATATTAAAATGATATTCTTTTTCACTTAACATAAATGCCCAGTATTTCAGCTTCATTAAGTCTGCTTTTAGAATGAAACTATCAAATGATAACATGCATTCTATGGGAACACTTCGACTCCAGAATGAAATATTGGAATAAACTTCTTTATAAGTCTGTCTCTGCCTCTCTCTGCCTTGAGTGGTAAGGGAAGAAAGTACACAGTTGTTTCCTCTCTGTCTTCAGACTAAAAAAGAGCATAGGATCCATTCAATCCTCTATGCCCCTCTTTTCTTCTCAGAGTTTACAATACCTGGATAAGAAGACTAATCATTTGATAGTGAACACACAACAAATAAAAAGTAACCTGAGTGAGACTTTCCATTGGCAGGCCTGGTTGGAGGGAGGGGTACGTTCACGGTGGAGATTTTTTACGATCATTTCCTCCTTCTTCCTTCTCATGTCCCCTTTTCTCATCCTATTCCCCTTCTCCCTTTGTTTTTTCCCCTCCTCTCCCTTTCACTGGGAACCAAGATTTCAGCTGACATACCCAACAGAGGGCTAGGAGGTTCGCATTTCAGAGGCTGACCTTTTAGCTGCCCTCAGCCTCCTTAATTTATTTTGGTCATACAAATTAAGCAATTTCCTTGGTGGCTACCCATTTATCTTGCCCCTGAAGATGTTTTTTCTTTTAACCATTTCTAAGCTTTCTGCAGGTCAGGATCCTGGTTGAAACTCCGACCTTTGCCACTCATAACAGCAATTGCACACATTTTGCCTTCCACCTGTATTCTTTGTCTCAGGTCCTTTCATCCCCAACAGTATGAAGGAACTTAGTTCTGTAACAGCATCTCCTCCAGACCCTCTGCAAAACATAACTGGCTGCTGGGTTTCCCAGCAATCGGTGGTACATCCACTCTAACATGTCATATTCTCTAAGCTGCTTTATCGCTCCTCCTCTGCCTCTGCCACAGACATTTCGGCTTTTCTGCTTTAGTTAGTGTAGGCCTTCACTCATTCCAAGCATCCAAGAACTTGGAATCTTCCAAGTTCATCCTGGCAGCTCGTTGGTTGTATCTCCCAGAATCCTTGTCAGAGCATTAAATCCCATATCACAGGAAAGTGCTTCCAGATGGATAAACTCTCTCTAATCTATGTTTTCCGTGATCCAGCATTCTTACGATCCAGATTCATATATATTCTGCACTGTGGCTTCACGTTAGGTCTCAATCTCCTTCAGCATGAGATCCTTTTCTTCCCCTTAGCATGCCCATAATGTCCCTGGTCCAGTATTTTTTGTGAGTTTACCTTAGTTATTGGTCGGTGGCCAGGAGTGGAGAAGAGAGTAGGTCCTAGGGGTTAGCTATCTTGCAAGGTAGAGGCTTCTGCATCCTCCTCAGGTGAGAGAGAAGCATTTTAGTCTTAATTTGGGAAGAATGGGTTACTTTTGCAGGCCCAGAGGGTTCAGGGGAAGATAAGGACTTAAAATTTTCAATACATCAAGCCAGATGTCTTCATTCCAAGTCTCAGGGCCCCTTTCATACCCACCAGTGGACCTGACCTTGACAGAGCAGACTTGAATTCTCAACCTACTTCAGATATCTACTTCCCTTTTAATTAAGTCCTGGGCCTGATATTCAGTTTTTTCTACCTGGGTTGTGGAAGATGAAAGACTAGTGTGCTGTCCAAGAGGTCCTCTGGCTTTCACACTTGGCCTTCAATTGGTGATTAATCACCCTCATTAATTACCTTCTTCCAATGCTTGATTGCCTCCAGCAATGGCCATCTACCTTTATGTCCTTATAAATACAACTCACCCCAAACTTCTCAAAGGTAAGCTATTTCACCTGCCATTGCATTTATTTTCACTTGTATCCTATCACTTTTCAGCACTGATGAAAATTGAGCCATTGCTCTGGTACAACACAGGTGATATGATTCTCACTTCCAGCCAACCAGTAGGCAATCCAGCCAAAGTGTGATTTTAGAACATGCTTCCTCAAACAACTTTGGGGGCCAGATGTCTTATGTTAAATTTCCCCAGGAAACGTACTCTAAAACAGAGATTTGCATGCATGCAGTTTCTTGGGAGTTCTCTCAGGAACACTACCTGCAAGGGAATGAGAGAAGCAAGACTAAGCAGAGGGACAGGTTCAACTGCAAAGCAGTGGCAACACAGACCTCATCCATCCCCTCAGGGAGCTCTGGAGCCGGAATAGACATTCTAAAGTGTTCTGTACCGAGGCAAGGGAGCCCAGTCTCTATGCCTATTTTAACCAGTCATTAGTGTTGGCTTACCTTTCCCTGCGAGGGGCCCGGGTTCCTTAAGTAGGGGAGAATTCCTGAAGGGAGACTCACCTGTGGGCATCTTTAGCCAAGATATCCAGCAGCTGAGCAAATGAGCGCTCCTTAGAAGCAGGAGGAGGAAATGGACGTGGGCAGGAAATCCCTTCACCCACCACACTGTGGTCCCTGTAGTAGGCACAACTAAAGCATCACGGAAATTAAGAAGGGAATAAGGAAGCTTTGTAAATAAATGATGATGTGGCATAGATTTAGAAAAGCATAAGTTTTTTTGTGAGTAATAGTGAGTAGTTCATTTGGGCTAGAAGAAAAAATGAAATGAAAGGCTGTAAGTGAAAGATGCCAGAAGTATAGGGGTATAAGTGGGAAATAAGTCAATTGGACCACAGTGTGAAGGGTTCCAGATAACAGAAAAAGGAGTTTGGGCTCTATTTAGTAATCAATAGGAAATTCTTTTAAGTTGAAGATGACATAAAACATTTTCCTGATATTGTCAAATTTAGTATAATAATGGCTCAATTTCAGTTTATAACACATTTTTATATATTTTTAAAGATGTTTCCAATACTTTTACCTCCTTCCTTTCCTCTTTCGTTGTTCCTTATATACGTGGCACACTTCCTTTTATAGGAGAAAAAAGAACGAGTGCCTGGTTGCCTTGTAAAAAAGGGATTTGCATAGAAACAGCCTACTAGGAACAATTTACTTGGCAGTTTTGAATAAGCAATAACATGTGATGATTTTCATATTGTTCTTCAATTATCTGAGATGTATAAAAACCATTACTTGAGTCATTAAAGTTAGAATGAACATTGGGGAATTCACTCCAGGCAGAAAATGTTTCCGTTGGCAGAATGCTGAAACAGTTGATCTCATAATTATGTAGCTCTTCATTTCTATTTAGCTAAACTTTATTTAAATTAATATGATTTTTGCCTGCTCCCTAGGAATAGCAACTTCTAAAGACATTTGGTAGCTACATCACGTAATCTAACAGAGCACTTACTGAATTTCTACGTCTTCTGATTCTGCTTTTAGTCCAGGATGTGCTGCCATAACTTCCTATAACTCTATCTCTGCTTTACTTCGGAATACCATGATAATCAGCAGTTTCTAAAAACTGCTTTCTAAACGGTAAGAAAAGTGGTGTTTCAACACTAAGCGCAAGAAAAGTAACGATGCCAGCAAATTTACTTTCTCATGCTCTGTTTCTCATAAGTCGAACCAAAGCCTTACTCTCCTTAGAATATCTTGACAAATTACCTGCTTACTTTACATTTATTAATAATAATGCCATACATCCCAGAACAAAGTTCTCAGGTTTGTCCCTTCCTAGTGGGGAGACCATTTGTTAGTATACTAATATATCAAAAGGGTACTATGAGAAGCTGTCTGTATTGGTATATTAGCAAGAAAATAATTTGTATTATGGCATTTCACTCTGAAGAATAAGGATTCAACTTGCTGATGAAATAGAACTTGCTGATACAACTTCAAAGAATGAAAGGCTACAGGAAGGGTGGTGGGAGTGGGGAGTCTATCAAGCACACAGGCAAGTCTGATGGCAAGGCAGCCAGAAATAAATAGAAAGAAATGTTCACATGATCCTCTGAACAGAAAGTGTACTCCTGATCAATTACTGGGAAATCGAGGTCCTTTCTGGAGATGTTTCTCATCACATGGGCATGAAGGCAGAGTCACACTTAAACTGTACCGTGCTTTCCAGTCCACGAAGCACTTTCATAGGTTTACCTCATTTGACCATTTTGATAATCTCATGGGATAGGAAGAGTAGCGATGATTCCATGTGTATGAATGGCAATTGAACCAAAACAAGTTATCCAAGATGAAATAATCACTAAGCGGCAGCAGAATCAGTATTGAGCCGAAGTCAGCTCTTCCACACTCTGTTAGTTTTCCTCTCTTGTGCTCTCTGATCTTGAGGGTGTAGTTATTTGATTGACCTAAATTGCAAGTTAGTAGAAAAGGCATATCGCAGATTCTTTTCTGCTTATACTTTGAGGAATAACTCTTTAAGGAATGATTTGGTGCTTCTGATTAGATCTCTCATTTCAAGATCAGAGACACAAAAATCGAGTCAAAACCCCCAACGTAAAATGAAAACCTCCATAGAACACCACATCACTTATGTACCGTTCTCACCAAATTGTGGCTCTAATCATAATTTGAATATTGAACATTCTCCAAAACAGCTGGCCTGGACTCACCAAAATTGTCAGTGTCGTTAAAGGAGGTGACTGTTTTAGATTGATAGAGAAAAGAGATATGGCAACTAAATGCAAGGTATGACTGAACCCTGGATCAGGTAGGAAAAAAACATTGTTGGGATAACTGGAGAAATTTGAATAGAGACTTTACATCTGCTATTATTGGAGTGATGTAAAATTGCTTGAGAGTGAGAATGGTAGGTTGTGGTAGTGATAATGGTAGAGAGTGATAATGCCCTTAGAAGACGTATGCTGAAGGATATAGAGGTGAAGCACCATGTCTGCAAATTGCTTACAAATGGTTCAGCAAAATTTATATAGATCTATCCATATATACGGACACACACATACAAACACACATGTACGTGTGTGTGTATGTGTGTGTGTGTGTAGGGACAGCGAGAGAAAGTAAATGTGGCAAAAAGGTAACAAATGAGTCTAGGCAAAGGATGATAGATGGGTGTTCTTTATATTATTCTTTCAACTTGTGCCTTGGTTTGAAATCTTTCAATGGACGCAGTATGGCAAAAATAAAAACAACGCACTATAAGATTTTTTTTCTGAACTGTTAAATTAATTTGATTTGGTTCATAGTAATTTTGTATAAGTTATTAATAATACTTGGTAAGTTGATCAAGATGCTTCATCAGCATCAACAGTATTGGGTTTCTGTGTGACCAGACAAAACTTACTTTATGCCTTGGGGTAGTCTTACTTTATACTGCTATTTCTAGCATGAGTATGAAGCTTTCTCTTTAATAGAAAAAATAAATAAAGAGATGGGAAGAAAGAGGAATGAGAGAAAAGGAGAAAAGAAAAGCATATTTCTGTGTTTTCATTTATTAGTTCTATATCTAGCTAAACTGCAGCCATTCTTCAAGAATCATCTCCAACACCATTTGCTACAGAAGGCCACAAATAAAGACCCATATCTTCCTTTCTTTGCCTCTTTCTTTCTACCCTTGGGATCCATTGTCATCTCATGATATACTCCATATGATATTGGGCGTGAATGAAGTGGTTAAAAACTGTATTTCCAGTTACTGTTGCTGGGGAAACTTTGAATGATATAACCAGACATTTCTGGCTAGATGCTGGTGGTATTAGATTACACCTCCCTTCCAGCAATCCCAGGGCATTTTTTTTTTTAATCTCCATTCATAAGTCTGCAAGTTTTTATTTTGTAACAGAGGAATGAAAGAAAAGGAAAGGCCCAGAAAAAAGAAATGGAGAATGGGTAGAAGGCTCTGTTATCTATTCCCTCTTCAGCCCTCTGGTCAGAGCTTGATGAGTATTACTAAGTGCTGAAATGCATAGGTTTTTTAGACTCTTCAATAAATAATATTTGGGTCTTTAGGAACAAGCAATGCACAGATGAGGAGGTAAGTGACACAGAGTGGGAAGAAGGGCCTTCCTTGTCCCTCTGAATAGAACCAAGTACCCTGCAGGCATCCTGAAGAAAGAACATCAGGGAACATGGAGAGACAGGACTGTGACCTGAACATTGGCATTTTCATGAAGGTTGAGTCTTTTCTAATTAACTTTACAGATAAGGACAGGGGCTAAGGGAAATCGGAGCAAAAGAGAAAGAAGAGGGAAGACAGGAGGACATGACTGAAGCTAACAGAAGGACCTGTGGGCACATGTAAGGGGTTCCTTTGTGGTCTCCCCTGCAGAGGTCCTGCTTTCATTTTGGGGTATGATAGATAGCTACACAACAAAGCTTTGTGTTACAGTGATGTCACATGGCAAGAACCATGATCCTGTATAACGGCTGGGTTTTATTTTTAGCTCAGGATCCCAATAGGAATTTGCTCTTCCCACCAAAATAAGCTTCTGATGCCCTCGTATCACCAGAGAACACAGAGAACAGACCCTGCTGAGAAATGTCTCCATCAGAGAGCTGAAACACACACACAGAATTCTAACAAGGTTGGGAAGCCAGAAAGCTGCAGCCGCCACAGACATTACTATTAGCAAATTTAGCGAGCATTCATTATTTGGCAGAACACATCAAAAAGAAGAAAATCCTCCCAAGACATCACTGATAAAGCCTCCTTAAATAAAGACTGTACTTAGAGCAATTGAAAAGTCAAAAAGAAAGGACCTCCTGGAGTTACAAGGAAGGGCCTCAAAGCAAGAGGCTGACATTCCAGGAGAGACAGAGAAACATGGAACATGCCAGAACATAACCAAAGCCAGAAAATGAACTCTTCCTTGAAAAGCAGTACAACATATGACCTATGGGTTAAGAAAAGAGCCTTTATAACCAGACTGCCTCATTTCAAATCCTAGCTCTGCCATCCTTCACCTGTGTAGCCTCAGAGAAGTTATTTAAGCTTTTAGTGCCTCAGTTTCCCCATTTGAACAATGGGTATAATAATAGGATCTGCCTCATGGTTTGTTGTGAGAATTAAATGAGTTAATTTTTCTAAACAGTGCCTGGCACATAGTAAGACCCAATAAATGGCAGCTCTTATTAGATATTAAATATTGTTGGTGACAAGTAACCAGAGGTTGAATCGCTTCAAACATCACCTCTTTCTGGGGAAGGGGGAGGCCTTAAATAATGTATCTCCCTATCTTCCCTTTCCTCTTTTTGTTTATTACACCTGACAATGTATATAGAACTGTATATGATTTCTGTTACCATCATTGTCAAATAAAGTCAAGATTTATTGTCCTAAGTGAGCCAATCCAGTTGAGTAGCACCATTTGGAGAAATTTACCTTCATGAGGTTTATTCCTGCCTGAATGTTTGCTTGTTAAAATAGCAGCATCATAACTGCATCATAACTCTCACTGCACTGATGGCCTCCTCGTTAAACGATGAGCTCACTGAGTCCAGAACAATGACCTTAATCAGGAGCTGCATCTGTATTACCTGAACAAACACACTGCCTGGCATTCAATAAAGGCTACTGGTTTTACCTCCTGTCATATGCCCACTCTTGTTATAAGCAACAAATTTGGTATTATTATAAATTTCAATCAGCTGAAACAGACCAGTGACAATGACCATCCTGAGATCCCAAGGATCAATTTTACAACCCTTCCCTTTGTCATAATTTGCCTTCAAAGCAACTAATTTCAGTTGTCTTGTTTCTATGACTTTTATTTCAATATTGGAAAAAGTGACTAATTTTACCTGATAATAAATAGATACAGCAATTTATTAAAACATCATACTACCAAAGGCACCAGCAGAGAAGTCTGCTCTTGGATCTTCTGCTGCTGGCACACAACATCTGCCCAGGACCACCAACATCTCAGTCCAGATGAGCTGAACTCAGTATTTGTTAAATGTCAAGAGCTAACTAATATCATAGAGGTCTAATAGTAGAGTAGAATTAGAATGAAAGTGGAAAAGCATAAAACTTTAACAGCTGACCTCTCTCCCATTTTCTTCCTAGTATCAGACGTGTTTCTTCTGGTAGAATGGTTTTCTAGTTCTGAATGACCTGCCATTTGCACAATGTTTTTTTTGTTCTTATGATTTCTCTGAAAGTTAAGTGATTTGCTCAAGATCATTCCACAGTCCAATGATGAACACAAAATCAAATTCATTATTGTTAAACATTAAATGAGTTGTGAAATGTTACAGTACCAACATTCTAAAGGTTTACATTTCCAATTAATTGCTTTTACACATGTGAGATATCAACTTTAAAAATTTTTATTTTCCATTCGTTTTACATTGATGGTCAGAGTTTAAATTATGATGGATTTCTAAAATGCCTTTCACTATATATCAACAGTAAGGGGCTATTTGTTTTCCTTGCTTCCACAATGTATATTGTACATACATGCCTCAAGATTTCTACTTTAGAAATTAGTTAGTACTCACTTTGTTTCCAGAGCTTTGTCATAAGCCAATAAGAAATGATCCGGAAATTCACTCAAATTAAAAAGTATTTACATAGAAAAAATACAATAAATATGTGAACTGAATTATTCAACTTGATTCTCTATTTTACATTTGATAGGAACTGGTATAGACTTGAGAAGTTACCCTATTCCCCACTTAGCTATTTTGGCTGAATGGGAGATTAAATTATATACCTAAATGTCTACAGCATATGGCAGGACATACTAGGGAGAAGGCAAATACTATGACAGAATTTCTGCTGACTCTTCTTTGATGATTCCTGGTCCTCCACGCAGATCTTTGCAAGCTGGAGATGTGCTTGAGGCAAGGGTCAGAGGCATTTTAGTGCAAGTGAGCTGGTATCTGTCTCTGTTGCCCTTCTCTATTTTCTACCATATTTGACTTTGCTTTCAGAACGTAAATTAAGTAGATCTACTATCCTAATCTTCAGAAATAATAGAAGAGAAATTAGCACTGTGAGATTTCGACTAGTTGCTAAGTGGAATCAGATACGTGCTGATTGAGTTTAATAAAAATTCAAATATCATACTGTTTCAGTTATCTCCAGCTGCATAGCAGACCAACAAAAATTTAGTGGTGTAAAACAACCACCATCATTTATTATTATCTTTAGTAGTTCTGAATGGGGACTGGGCTCAGATTTTCCATCAGGGTCTCTCAGACAGTTGCTGGCACATAGTGTTGAGACTGAAGTCATTGGATGACTTTCTCACTCACCTGTACGGTGATTGATGCTGGCTGTGCTGTGACATCAGCTGGGGCTATCTGCCAGAACACCTACACATGGCCCCTCCATGGGCTTCCTCACAGCTTGGAGGCTGGATCCCAAGAGCAAGAGTCTCAAGACTGAGAACCAGGTGGATGCTATCTTTTTACACTCTAGCCTTGGAAGTAAAAAACAGTCATTTTTACAAAGGCAAGGAAAATGGACTCCATAAAACCACCACAATACAAACATGGCATTTAAATTTTTCAATAGATAGGATTTTAATTTAATTAAAAACCAAGGGAAAACAGAGAACTACCAAGACATCTAAGAAAATAGGAAATTTGAGATCTTTAGAAAACTAAAAGGGCTTACACAATGAGGGTGTGTGTGTGTGCATAAACTATCAATGGAACTATGTACAAACTCTGGCTGATGATTGTTATCACTACACAGTCTCATGAAAGAACACATTTTGGACAGATTTTTCCTTCCTTTACTCTGTATTAAGTGAAAAAGGGTGAATTAACCCAAAACAAACAATTTTTCAAGGATCATATTATTTCTACAAATGGAAAAATAAATGATTCTGGGACTTCAAGAAGACAGTGGCAGGAGAAGCATCAAGAAACCCATGTAAATTTTTAACAAAGTCGAGCCAATTTTCTAAGCAATCACAGGGAGAAAAAAAGGGAAATGACAAATTTTGTTAGGAATGTATATAATCCTGCTAATTTATGGATAAGGTTTGTGAATCTGTTCTTTTCTGAGGCCTTCTCCATCATTCCTTTGGCCATCTCTCTTTGGGCATTTAGACCCTACCAAGCAGTCTATCTGGAATTTTAGCTCTGTGGACAGTTAGGCCTGATGGACATTTTACAGCCCAAATGCCAAAGAAAAATTTCTCTCCCAGGTAACCTTGTTTTTCAAAGTGTTGAGGGTCTTAGAATCCAGTGACCACTGAAATAAGTCACTGGGCTACTGGAGGCCAGGGGGGAAGATGCTCTGGGTATGGTCTGGAGAACTTATTCAATGGCATACCTAGAAGCAGGACCCAGAATTTGCTGAAAACTTGCTACACAGGAACTCTGTTAGATTTATCACATAACAGCCCAGCTCCTGCTCCAGGTCTGGGAGACAGAAATTAGGCCAACTAGGAGGAAACTGGTAAATCCTCAAAAACTGTCTTCCTCAAACGATTATAATAGAATACATTGTGTTCAAAAATCGACATGAGCCTAAAAAAAAAAAATGTGTCTATGCAAGAGAAATGGAGTCAAGTGCTAAGAAGAAAACCCTTTCCTCCCAAATTTGCTGATTTTCAGGAAAGGTAGAAAATATCTGCTTTAGATACAAGGTTTTCCCCTGAAATATTACTGATTTTCAGGAAGGGGAGAGAATATTTGCTTTAGATACAAGCAAGATTAAACATAATTGTTGTGTTAAAGAAGAGGATATCAAAGTAATAAATGGGTAATAAAACTAAATTACAGTAACAGAAATAAAATCAGTGTTGAAAGCAGTAAATAACCTGAGACTGTGAAACATCAAATGAAGATGAAAGGGATAAGATGAAAGTGCACATGCGGAAGGTGAATGATGTTAATGCAGGTGGATAAAGATGAGGGTCAACCTACAGTACAGGTGTTCTCCCCAGAAAGGAAGCAACAAAGAGAATCTAACAAAGAAAACTCCCAAATTTGAGAAAAAGACCTCAAGTTGGAAATTGAGAGGGCTCACAATATTTAAGGAAAATAACTGAATAAAGATTAATTCCAGCACATGATCTAATGAAAATTTACTTTTTGAGGATTAAGAATACATCCTGAGGGGGCCGGCCTACTGGCCTAGTGGTTAAGTTCACACACTCCACTTTGCAGCCTGGAGTCCACAGGTGCCGGGGTTTGTAGGTTCAGATCCCAGGTGCAGACCTACACACCACACATCAAGCATGCTGTGGTGGTGTCCTATATACAAAAGACAGGAAGATTGGCACAGATGTTAGCTTAGCAACAATCTTCCTCAAGCAAAAAGAGGAAGATTGGCAACAGATGTTAGCTAAGGGCTGGTCTTCCTCACCAAAAAAAAAGAAAAGAAGAAGAAGAAGAAAGAAAAAAGAGTACATCCTGAAATCATTCTTTTATAATTAAAAAAGGACACTCTATTTTCATTTCAATAATATAATGATACCCAAAAAATGCTCCAACCAGAATTTGAGAGAAAATAACCATGGCACAAGTTTTATATACCCAGCCAAAACGATAATTTCAGATGTGAATAAAAAGATAATTTCAGATATGCTACCCAAGTATTTATTCTATTTAAAATAGCTTATGCATCTTATCAAAGTAAGAAGAACTGAATTAAGGAATCAAAGAAGACTGGGAAGTCGTGAGCAAAAAGCTGGTAGTAAGAATTGAATCCAAATATAGATAAATTATATTAAAAAATTAATATTAAAATTACACCAAAACTTAAAGCTCATAAATATTGTCATGCTTATAATAAAATATGTAAAGTTTTAAAAGCTATTAAGAATTAAAAATGTTAAACTGAGGAATAAAAACCACATGATCATCTCAATAGATGCAGAGAAGGCATTTGACAAGATCCAACAGCCATTTATGATAAAAACTCTGAACAAAATGGGCATAGAAGGAAGCTACCTCAACATAATAAAGGCCATATACAACAAACCCATAGCCAACATCATACTCAATGTGCAAAAACTGAACCCCATCCCCCTGAAAACAGGAACGAGACAAGGATGCCCTCTATCACCACTCTTATTTAACATAGTACTGGAGGTCCTGGCCAGAGCAATCAGGCAAGAAAAAGGAATAAAAGGAATCCAAATAGGGAGGGAAGAAGTGAAACTCTCACTGTTTGCAGATGACATGATCTTATATATAGAAAACCCCAAAGAATCCATTGGAAAACTGTTAGAAGTAATCAACAACTACAGCAAAGTTGCAGGGTATAAAATCAATTTGCATAAATCAGTAGCACTTCTATACTCCAATAATGAACTAACAGAAAAAGAACTCAAGAACACAATACCATTCACAATCGCAACAAAAAGAATAAAATGCCTTGGGGTAAAGTTAACTAAGGAAGTGAAGGACCTATATAATGAAAATTACAAGGCCTTTCTGAGAGAATTGGATGACGACATAAGGAGATGGAAAGACATTCCATTCACATGGATTGGAAGAATAAACATAGTTAAAATGTCTGTTCTACCTAAAGCAATCTACAGATTCAACGCCATCCCAATCAGAATCCCAACAACATTCTTTACAGAATCAGAACAAAGAATCCTAAAATTCATATGGGGCAACAAAAGACCCCGAATTGTTAAAGCAATCCTGAGAAAAAAGAACAAAACTGGAGGCATCACAATACCTGACTTCAAAACATACTACACAAAGCTACAGTAATCAAAACAGCATGGTACTGGTACAAAAACAGGTGCACAGATCAATGGAATAGAATTGAAAGCCAAGAAATAAAACCACACATCTATGGACAGCCTATCTTCGACAAAGGAGCTGAGGGCATACAATGGAGAAAAGAAAGTCTCTTCAACAAATGGTGCTGGGAAAACTGGAAAGCTACATGTAAAAGAATGAAAATTGACCATTCTTTTTCACCATTCACCAAAATAAACTCAAAATGGATCAAAGACCTAAAGGTGAGACCTGAAACCATAAGGCTTCTGGAAGAAAACATAGGCAGTACACTCTTTGACATCAGTATTCAAAGGATCTTTTCGGACACCATGTCTTCTCAGAGAAGGGAAACAATAGAAAGAATAAACAAATGGGACTTCATCAGACTAAAGAGATTCTTCAAGGAAAATGAAAACAGGACTGAAACAAAAAAAACAACCCACTAACTGGGAAAAAATATTTGCAAGTCATATATCTGACAAAGGCTTAATATCCATAATATATAAAGAACTCTCACAACTCAACAACAAAACATCAAACAACCCAATCAAAAAATGGGCTGGAGACATGAACAGACATTTCTCCAAAGAAGATATACTGATGGCCAATAGGCACATGAAAAGATGCTCATCATCGCTGATCATCAGGGAAATGCAAGTCAAAACTACACTAAGATATCACCTTATACCCATTAGAATGACAAAAATATCTAAAACTGATAGTAACAAATGTTGGAGAGGTTGTGGAGAAAACGGAACCCTCATACACTGCTGGTGGGAATGCAAACTGGTGCAGCCACTATGGAAAACAGTATGGAGATTCCTCAAAAAACTAAAAATAGAACTACCATACGATACAGCCATCCCACTACTGGGTATTTATCCAAAGAGCTTGAAGTCAGCAATCCCAAAAGTCCTATGCACCCCAATGTTCATTGCAGCATTATTTACAATAGCCAAGACATGGAAGCAACCTAAGTGCCCATCAACAGATGAATGGATAAGAAGATATGGTACATATATACAATGGAATACTACTCAGCTGCAAAACAGAACAAAATCATTCCATTTGCAATAACATGGATGGACCTTGAGGGAATTATGTTAAGTGAAATAAACCAGCGAGAGAAGGATAATCTGTGTATGACTCCACTCATATGAGGAATTTAAAATTATGGACTAAGAACAGTTTAGTGGATACCAGGGGAAAGGTGGGGTGGGGGGTGGGCACAAAGGGTGAAGTGGTGCACCTACAACACGACTGACAAACATTAATGTACAACTGAAATTTCACAAGATTGTAACCTATCATTAACTCAATAAAAAAAAAGAATTAAAAATGTTAAAATTGATGTGATTGGTATCCCAACATTAAATAGTAATCAGAACTTAAAATAAAAATAAAATAAAAATAAAAACTTAAAATATTACATTCCTAATATTTCATTAAAGAGAGCAAAAACTAACATTTTAATTATTAGATTATTATAGATTTATGATAATTTAGACCAAATGTTTATCTTCCAAACCACTGAAAGAAATAAAAGTAGATAAAGCATTTTCTAGCAAGATAAGTATTAAGTAATAATTATTAAATAATAGCAATAAAATAAATCATAACATAGGTTGACAAAAATCAGACACTGTCTGGAGAAGTCAGATTGGCCTTAAAAGATTGGCCATTCAATACTTTGTTGCATATAGATGGACACTCATAACAGAATGATACAAGAAGGCTTTGCATTAACAGATGAATAAATATATTCAAGCAAACCTGGATATATTGTTATCAAGGTTGAATTAAGCAAAAAAGCTTCAAGCAGGATAACAGTTCTGTTTCATATTGATGAAGCCAGAATTAACAGCGTAGATGTAGCAGCATTCAACTTTTAAGCAAGGGAAAATAAATAAAAATACAAGCAAAACAGCAGAATTTTAAAATACTATCAGTTCATGATGTCATATTGGTAAATGTGTAGAATATCAGGATATTTGAATACTAGAGTGATAGCAAATCGTTTACCTTGCACAGAATGTCCCATCTCTGGAAATATTCATCCATCATTTACAAATACTGATTACATGATGCTGTAAAATATATTTAAAAACTTATACCCAAATAATTTATTCATGACGTACTCTCATATTACAACCAATAAAGATGGAGGTTAGTGATGAATATAAAAAATAAACAAAGGAGAAAGAATTTTTTTAAAGCACTGAACACTCTCTTAAATAATCTCTAGGAGACAACGCAGGAAGATTATTCAGAAAATAATCAACAGGAATATTACATTGCAAACCAGTGTGATTGTTGACTACACTCAGAAACAAATTTATGTCCTCAAACGCTTCTATTATAAAAATGAAAAAAGAAATCACTTTATTCTCCAACTTAGACCAAAAGACAAAGAGTTAGAAAAAGGACAAAGGTCAACTTGAGAAAATATGAAAAACAAAAGAATAAAAGAGAAATAAATTAATTACAGAAGAGTAGAGGTGGAATTTGTAAATTAAGCCAGGAAATGGGAAGAACACTAGCATAGTAAACGAAGTTTTAGAAAATCTAAAATAAAAGAAAGAAAACCGGGAACTAACAAAAATCTGAATATAAAAGAGAAGAAATGAAGAGTATAAAGAAAAATTTTAAATGGTAAGCAAATATTAATATAAAAAGCTGTCATAAAAGTGATGGGAGAATCCCATATGGAAAAAAGAAAAACTTGGTATTCCACAATATCCAGGGCATATATAAGTTAATATTATAAAATCCATATAAAGTGAAATAGGAAGATGATTTATAAGTTAACAAGAAAAAATATATACTTATGTAAATGCAAAAATCCATTCACAAGATTTAAGATCCATGCTTCACAATACCACTACAGAAAATGTGGGATAGAAAGGTATTTTCTCAACATCAAAAATCTTTATTTGAAACAAATAATTAGCATGATATGTATGATTTAATCTAGAGTTATTTCTAATATAATAAGAAATAGAATAGATATGATCTCTGTATGTTTTTTAGGTAATATTGCTTTGGTGATCTGATGAACAAGGCATGATACAAAATGAAAATGCATAAATTATTGAAAGGAAGAAATAAAATTCTATGTAAACAGCTGCACATGAATGACTACACTCTAGAAAACCCAAAGGAGTTAACTAAAATCTATTCGAATTAAATAAACAATTCAGCAAGTTGACAGAGCAAGCTTTTCCAAATTTTAAAAATCTCCAGCCTATTTCTGCTTTAAATTTTCTCCTTTAACTATGGCCTGCAGCTCTGGGGAGGCTGTGATAAACCGCTGCTTGGGGATCCGTACAAAAATTAGGAAACTCTATTAGTGTCCTAGATCTGCCATAATAAGTTACCGTAAACTTGGGAACTGAACGCAACAGGAATTTATTCTCTCACAGTGCTAGAGGCTAGAAGTCTGAAATCAAGGTGTCCGCAGGGCCATGCGCCCTTGTCAAGGCTCTGGGGAAGAATCCTTCCTTGCCTCCTCTAGCTTCTGGTAGTTGCCAGCAATTCTTGGTATTCACTGGCTTTTAGCTGCATCACTCCAGTTTCTGCTTCATCTTCACATGGCTCTTTTCCCTCTATTCAAAGGTTCTGGGTGAATGTGAATTTGGAGGGAACAGCATTCAACCCACTACAGAAAGCAAACCTAGGAGGTGGTCAAAAAGGTACAGACCTCCAGCTATAAGCTAAATAAGTCCTGGGGATGGAACGTACAACACGGTGACCACAGTTAACAAAACTGCACTGTATATTTGAAAGCAACTAAGAGAATAGATCTTAACAGTTCTCATGAAAAAAGATTGTAACTACGTGTGGTGTGGATGTTAACTAAACTTATTGTGGTAACCATTTCACAACATAAACATGTATCAAATCATTATGTTGTACACCTAAAACTAATACAATGTTATACATAAATTATGTCTCAATTAAAAAAAAAATCCCCAGCCTGCTTCAATATCACCTACTTCCACGTATATGAATCAAATCTCTGGTCTTTGCGACTTGCTCTCACTTTCCACCTATCTTCAACTTTCAGTATGGCCACCTGTGCTTGTGTTATTTACAATAGCTTGGATTGTGAGCCTGTATCTGGATAGAAGTCTCCATATTGGTATCAGGGCTAGAAAAATGCAATTTTAAGAAACAGACAACCCTCTTATTCTTTTATGAGTGTCTTTAATCTCCACTGTGCATCAGAACTACCTGGTGACGTTTTAAGAACACAGTTGCCTGGATTCCCACTCTGTTCTCCCAAACTCTGATTCAGTCAGATGGAGGCGGAGCCCAAGCATTTTCAAAAGCCCCCCACCCCCTTTGATTCTAATGTACAACTGAGTTTGAAAGCCCCGACCTTATACCTTTAACTGTGCCTTCAGTACACAACGAACAGAATGATCATTTAAAAAAAGTGGTCAGTGTAGATTCACAACATTAACGCAGAGTACATAAAATCATTTCATATAATTAGTGTAAAAAAGTACTATAACATAGTATACATTATAATGTATACATTATATACATAGTATATAATATACACATAAACTCATATATATATATATATATATATATGATATTAGATAGATGGCCCCAAATTGCTGATCATCTATTCCAAATGGAAGTTCAATATAAGTAAGATGCTAAATATTCAGCCAAGGTTATAGGGCAGCATTTAATAAATCAACTGATCTGTGACACACTATAAGGGTTCCTGGTATTAGGGAAAGGTGGGGTCAATGATGGCTTCTGTCCTAGGAAAGGTGTTAGCATTAAGATAGACTACAAGGGGGTAGGGAAGAAAAAACATAGTCATTTTAATATGGCCAACTAACCAAATCTTTTATTTTCAGAATGACAAAATTTTTAAGTATTTATTGTTAACCACATAGATAAATAGGAAAGGGTCCTTGCCTTTTAGGCACTCAGTCTAGCACAGGAAGCAGTCATTTAAAACAAAACAAAACCAAAATTAAAATGAAATGTATTATGTGAGAGTAACCTATCAGAATACATTAAAATTTAAAACACACATACCCTCTGACCTAGAAATCCCATTTCGGGAACTCTAATGAAATACAGTTCTATGTAAGGATATTTGTACAAGAATGTTTCTATGCACATTATTAATGGGGAGGGGTTTAGAATAGAAAAGAGGGAAAAACATAAATGTCCACTAATAAAAGGCAGATTGAGTAAATGCTGAAACATTCATCCACAGAAAGAATGGGGAATATTCATTACATATTTTTCAACAAAAAATCAAGTTGTAACATAAAGCATATTGCATGACCATATTTTTGTTAAAAAATAAAAAAATATTTTTAACTTTTTTATATAAGCATAGAGACAAGAATTCAAAGCAAGTTGCAAATTTTGCATATAATGCATCATCTTTTTTCAAGTACACTTTTTTTAACTTTTTATTGAGATTATGATAGTTTACAACCTTGTGAAATTTCACTTTTACATTATTGTTTGTCAGTCGTGTTGTAGGTGCACCACGTCACCCTTAATGCCCATCCCCCACCCCACCCCCTTTCCTCTGGTAACCACTAATCTGTTCTCTTTGTCTACGTTTAACGTCCACATATGAGTGGAGTCATATAGAGGTTGTCTTTCTCTATCTGGTTTATTTCACTTAACACAATACCCTCGAGGTCCATCCACGTTGTTGTGAATGGGACTATTTTATACTTTTTTATGGCTGAGTAGTATTCCATTGTATATATATACCACATCTTCTTTATCTGATCATCTGTTCATGGGCACTTAGGTTGCTTCCACGTTTTTGCTATTGTAAACAATGCTGCAGTGAACATTGGGGTGCATGGGACTTTTAGAATTGCTGATTTCAAGTTCTTTGGATAGATACCCAGTAGTGGGATGGCTGGGTCATACGGTAGTTCTATTTTTAATTTTTTGAGAAATCTCCATACTGTTTTCCATAGTGGCTGCACCAGTTTGCATTCCCACCAGCAGGGTATGAGGGTTCCTTTTTCTCCACAACCTCTCCAACATTTGTTACTTTTTTTCGTTATTTTTGCCATTCTAACAGGTGTAAGGTGATTTCTTAGTGTAGTTTTGATTTGCATTTCCCTGATGATCAGTGATGATGAGCATCTTTTTATGTGCCTATTGGCCATCCATATATCTTCTTTGGAGAAATGTCCCCTGCCCACTTTTTGATCAAGTTGTTTGATTTTTTGTTGTTGAGTTCTGCGAGTTCTCGATATAGTATGGAAATTAACTCTTTGTCGGATATATGACTTGCAAATATTTTTTCCCAATTGGTGGGTTGTTTTTTTGTTTCAATCCTGTTTTCCCTTGCCTGGAAGAAGTTCTTTAGTCTGATGAAGTCCCATTTGTTTATTCTTTCTATTGTGTCACTTGTCTGAGAAGACATGATGTCTGAAAAGATCCTTTTAAGACTGATGTCAAAGAGTGTACTGCCTATATTTTCTTCTAGACACCTTATGGTTTCAGGTCTTACCATTAGGTCTTTGATCCATTTTGAGTTTATTATTGTGAATAGTGAAAAAGAATGGTCAATTTTCATTCTTTTATATGTGGCTGTCCAATGTTCCTGGCACCATTTGTTGAAGAGACTTTCTTTTCTCCATTGTATGCCCTCAGCTCCTTTGTCAAAGATTAACTGTCCATAGATGTGTCGTTTTATTTCTGGGCTTTCAATTCTGTTCCATTGATCAGTGCACCTGTTTTTGTACCAGTACCATGCTGTTTTGATT
Organism: Equus quagga; assembly: GCF_021613505.1. Taxonomy (NCBI): domain Eukaryota; kingdom Metazoa; phylum Chordata; class Mammalia; order Perissodactyla; family Equidae; genus Equus; species Equus quagga. The sequence continues at coordinate 114,124,833 of NC_060272.1, forward strand.
ACTGTAGCTTTGTGTAGTATGTTTTGAAGTCAGGGATTGTGATGCCTCCAGCTTTGTTCCTTTTTCTAAGGATTGCTTTAGCAATTCGGGGTCTTTTGTTGCCCCATATGAATTTTAGGATTCTTTGTTCTAATTCTGTAAAGAATGTCATTGGGATTCTGATTGGGATTGTGTTGAATCTATAGATTGCTTTAGGTAGTATGGACATTTTAACTATGTTTATTCTTCCAATCCATGTGAATGGAATGTCTTTCCATCTCTTTATGTTGTCATCAATTTCTTTCAGGAAAGTCTTGTAGTTTTCGTTGTATAGGTCTTTCACTTCCTTAGTTAAATTTACCCCAAGGTATTTTACTCTTTTTGTCACAGTTGTGAATGGGATTGTGTTCTTGACTTCTTTTTCTGTTATTTCGTTATTAGAGTATAGAAATGCTGCTGATTTATGTAAGTTGATTCTATACCCTGCAACTTTGCTGTAGTTATTGATTATTTCTAATAGTTTTCCAATGGATTCTTTGTGGTTCTCTGTATATAAGATCATGTCGTCTGCAAACAGTGAGAGTTTCACTTCTTCATTGCCTATTTGGATTCCTTTTATTTCTTTTTCCTGCCTAACTGCTCTGGCCAAAACCTCCAGCACTATGTTGAATAAGAGTGGTGAGAGTGGACACCCTTGTCTTGTTCCTGTTCTCAGAGGGATGACTTTCAGTTTTTGCCCATTGAGTATGATGTTGGCTTTCAAGTACACATTTTCTTATTTTTTTGCTTTTGACTAAAGATGTATTACATTTGTAATTTAAATATTTAATAAAATAAATTTAAATAAGAACATGCACTGTCATAGATAGGTACTCTTACCAATGAATATACCATGAAGGCAATTATATTTTATGCATAATTATGTTTGCTACTTCAAACTGATTGGGACTGTTGTGTAGACACAAACAGAATCATAAAGTATTTTATATCAGTATCAGCTGAGATAGATAGTAGATAATAAGAATATAAAAACACCAATTTTCAAGGGAATTTGTGTATGAGAGGAGATGGAAAACGTTTTCTTTACTTTATTTTGTAAACTGATGATTTTCACCCAAGATTGAAATTACATGGGTCTGATTGTTCTTTCTTCCAAAATATAATGTTGTACTTGTCTGTCTTGTTCGTCATGATTACACCATAAATTTACCATTGTTGTGACCAATATGCATTGACAGTCAAACACATGAATGATTTATAAAAAGCCATCAGAGACTTACATACGTATTCTAGTAATCTCCTTTATTCCAGAAGCTTCAGCCCCTCCTCTGGCCCAAGAGCCAGCAGTGGGCCAAAGAGATTTCACCCATGAGAGTTAGACCGAGAAAGAAGCAGAGAGAACTTCCAATAATGCTCCATGATAAAGTTATTTGTCCTTTTAGAGATTTTGTCCCCCCAGAAGTGCTTAATTATATGCCAATTAGTATTTAACTGGAATTCTTCAAGGCATGGCAATTTTATTACAACATTTCAGTAACAAAGAATTCATTCTTCCCTCCATAAAATAGCTTTACATTTCATAAAATTTTGTACTGATTATTTACAGTGCTAAATTTGTAACAGCAACTCTTTATTAATGTGGGAAATATAATTTTATCGGTATAAATTATTTCCCATACATTATCATAATAATCATACAATATTGAATGGAAATGCATGAACAGAACACTCCCCAGTTTTTGGACCTTCACAGGTTGATTTCTGTTTGTTGCTGATGTTGCTGTTGTGTGTTTTCTACTGGAGCAGTTCTTAAAAATCAGAGTCAGAAGTCCTGAAATTAGAACTCGATTATATTAACATGTATTATTAAAAGGCAGCACCCATTTCTTCTTTACAGTAGCAATTCCCCAATTTTTAACAGCCCCCAAATTACGTTACCTGCTGAGAAATTCCAGCCAGTAAGCAGAATAGCATATTTCTAAGGAAATAGGGAACTTACATAAATATGGGCTTGGCTTCCAAAGTGAAGCTGCAGCCAGTTTCATGAATTTCATTTTTGTTGTCCAAGGTCATGAACTTACAGTAAAACCAAGGGCTAATTTTAAAGCAACATTGAGCCCATATACGAATTTGGGTGAAAACTATGCAAAGCTGGGTGGTTTATGCTGAATTAAGCTGTGTTGGCAAGATGAGGCAAAATTGCTGTCTATTTTGGAACCCATTTCAATAGATTTGCACCCACAAAAGCTAAGCCAAATATGAAACTCTGCCCAAATTCACTTTGGGGTGAGGCTGTCAGATTTCACACAGTTTTCATTGCCAATGGCAAGCATTTCTCAGCCAGACTGGACCATAAAGTTGACATTTTTCAGAGTTGAAGCTTATTCTTAAAAGAAATTTAACATTGGAATGAAAGTCAAATGCCTATGTCCAAAACCAGCCCAAATGGCTAAGTTTCGTGTATAGAATACTGATAGACGTATCTCACTGGTTAATTACAATTGAAGACAATAAAACAAAAAAAGTTTAAATTGCTTTTTCCAGTAATACTGAGGACCAGGCCAGGACTTTTCTAGTACCCTATCTTATGAGGCACAGAACAATATTACGAAATAGCTATAATTCCATCATATATCGTATAGTTAAAATAAAAAATCTTATAAGTCAAAGAGTACAAAATCTCAGTTACACAAGACGAATAAGTCCTAGAGATCTACTACACAGCATAGTATCTATGGTTAACAATACTGTGTTGAATACTTAACAATTTTCTAAGAGGGTAGATCTTATGTTAAATGTTCTTATTACAAAAATAATAATAATAAATAGCAGGAAATTGTTGGAGGTGATGACATGTTTATGGCATAGACAGTGATGATGGTTTCATGAATGTATACTTATCTCCAAACTCATCAAGTTGTATACATTAAATATATATAGCTTTTTGTATGTCAATCATGCCCCAAAAAATAGTTTTTAAAAAAATTAAAGCAAGAGAATTTCAGGGACTTTCCTAAGAATCACAGCAAAGCTGGGTTGTAAAATGTGGTTCCACAAGTCAATATCCTGTTTCCTCTTGCTTTTAACCTTTTATAAAGTCTATGATTCCACTCCGAAGTAAAAGAAATGGAATTATGAAAACATCGATATTGGCCAAGTATACATGTTTTTGATCCACTTTAAATGAGGTAGACTTTGAATGGAACACGGAGCCAAGTTTAAGGAACAAACAGATAAGAAGAAAGCGAACATTAAAATTTCAATTAAAATATTTCATAAAAAGTTGGAAGCAAATACCTAGAGGGACAGTGCAGAAGGCGTTCAGGTTTGGAAGAGATGGGCTAGATTGCTCTGTGTAACATTTGATTGTTGTCTTAAATTAAATATCTGGCTTTCCCAGAGTAAAAGAAGAATAAATTAAACAAATAGAATAAAAGCTTAATGTTGCATTCAAATAAAATTGAAGTTATTATCTCATATCTATTTTTTATCTAAACTTAATATGCCAACCTCCTCCTATAAAGCAAAAAAACAAAGCATATATAATGTTCCATTTTTCCACATGATGAAATTGCATTCCATTATGTCACCAAATGGATATTATAAGCCATATATATTTTACTGAAAAGTAATCTGCAGCTGAAAATGGAAAAGCAGACTGAGTCTTAACATTTGCAAACGTATTGATCAATTGCTCAAAGTATAAACCTTTGAAATCCAAGAGTTTTTAAGGTTTAAGAAAAATATAACAGATGATATTAACAAAATTCCTACATAGATGTAACCACTAATGTTTACCAATCAAGAACAGAAAATCTCTTGAAGTTACTTAGAATTGTGAACCCTCAACTCAGAGAAGGCAAGAGAACACTTAGAAAGGAATGAGCTTTAAGACGAAAAAGATTATGAAAACATTTTCCCCCAATTCCCTTATAAATGGATCTAGTACATTACTTACACTACATTTTAGTGGGAACACATTCAATAAAAATATGTAATATTGCTTTCTGCAAATATTATAAAATACATAAAGCAGCATTTTTATTATCCGTTTGGGTCAATTATAGTTTTACAAACAAAGTATGAGCTACTCATAAAAATGAGAAAAATAGCGGGAAATGAAAATAACTTATGCAATAAAGAAACTGAAGTTGGAGAAGACATGGACTAAAACAGTATTTACTCCCTTGTTATTTAATATAATGTTAAAGTCAAAGTTTTTTTGGAAAACACACATGGAACCATTTTATTCAAGTTGGAAGTGATCATGGCTATTTGTCCAGGGAGAGTAAAGATTCTGGGTAGGATGAGGAGGTAGGAGTCAGCAGAGCTGTATTCAAATATTTAAGAAGCTACTCGTGCAAAAGAAATTAGGCATTTCCACAAAGCTCTAAGAAAATGATACTCAAACTTTAATGTACATAAAAATCCCCATGAAGATAGTTTAGTGTTCCTATTTCTGGCCTCCAGCCCTGGAGAATCTGATTGTAAAGGTAGAAATGATTCCCAGGAATTGTCTTTTTCAGAAGTACCACAATGAGTATGATAAATATGGTGGATAAATTACACTCTGGAAAACCAGTGGGCAGAAGCTATGGGATTACTTCCCTATATGAAAAGCCAAACATTAACCAACAATATATATGACATCTGCTCTCCATCAGAAATAAAACTAGGCAACAAAACAGTTTTTTCTTTCAGGATTAAAAGCTTATTCATCTGGGTCACCTGGCTCCTCAATCATAATCTTCAATAGTTCCCAGAAAGTTGAGTCTTGCTAAAACATACGTCCTATCACTTATGTTTTCCAAACTCCACAGCTTTTAAAGTGATTTTGAACCAGCCTTTGCTGGCTTGGAATTTACTGTCTTTGGCACTTGAATTCTCCATTTCTTCATTTGGCACCATTCTCAATGCAATATTTTGTGGGTTTTTTTTTTTTAAAGCATATTATTGTGGAGGACATTTCCTATTTATTCATGTACCAAGAGAGCAGATAAATCATAGGTCTCCTTTCTCAGTCAGCTTGAGAACTAACCCCAGAGATCTGTTCATATGATTAGGGACTAATTACTCTTGTCCTTAACCGTTTCACAGAAACTGCTCTTGATCTCCATGTCGTTAATGGTCCAATGGTCCATTCTCTGTCTTCATCCTACTTGACCAGCAGCAGTGTTTGACACAGTTGACCATTCATTCTTCCTTGAAACACCTTTTTCACCTGACTTCTAGAACAACCATTGCCCTGGTTTTACTCCAACCTGAATGGCTCCCACTTTTTAGCCTCCTCTGGGGATTTCTTCTTGTCTTTTCACATTGCAATGTCCCAGTGCTCCGTCCTTAAAACTTAACTGTTCTCCACATACGCCCCTGCCTTACGGACCACTTGCACCAACAACTGAATGCTCAATTTTCAAAGTATATACAAAATTCAAACACTTCTCACCCCGTTCACTCCTATCACCCCTGTCTGTGGTCTCTCACCTGAATTACTGCAGTTGCCTTATTGGTATTGCTGATTCTAACAGTCTCCCCTACAGTCTATTCTCAACAAAGCAGGCAGAGATCATTTTAAAAGACATGTCAGATCATTTCACTCCTCTACTCAAAACTGTACTCAACTGAAAGACAAAGATTTTACTATGGCCTACAAGGCCCCACATTATCTAGTTTTTTATGACTATCCCTGCCCTCGTCTCCCACTGCACTCTACCTCACTTGCTCCACTCCAGCCACACTGACCCCCTTGCTGTCCATCATACCCAGCACACACACCATTGGGCATTTGGGTTTGCTCCTATCTCTGCTTGGAGCATTCTTCCAGCAGATATGCACACAGCTTACTCCTTTGCCTCCTTTAGGTTTTTGCTCAGATGTCACCTTCTCAATGAGGCCTGTCCTAGCCACCCTAGTCACAATTGCAATCTCCCATTCTCTGTTTTATTTTTTCTCCATGTTATTTATCATAATCTGCACAATCTCCACCAAGTATTTTATTAATTGTTGTATTGCATCCTACCAGAACGCAAGTTTCATGAGAGCGGGGATTCCTGCCCATGTTGTTCACTGTAGTATCTTCAGCATCTAGAAGCTTGATAAATATTTGTTGAACAAAAGAACAAGTGAAAAGGTAATCTGAAATTTGAATAGGTAAAAATCAGAAATTCAAATATTTCTGCATATATATGCAAAACTTCTCAAAACGACAGTTTGGTAATAGATTATTGCAGGTCAATTACTTTTGTGTGTCATTGGAAACCATATTTAAGGACCTAAATGAATGAGACTATATTACTTTCAAGATATTACCTTTAAAGACCTTTCCGCAGTTAAAACTTATCCCATGTACAAACACACATCCCCCCAGACAAACACATTCTGACAGAGACTGCTAATTGCCCGCCTCCTTCTCCTCATGTATACCATGTCATTTTTCCCTTCTTCGATAGTAGTAGATGTTTTAGCTGAACACATGATCTCTCAACTGAAGACCCCAGTCCGAATTTCCCAACCTCCTCTCCATTTTGACGTAACCTATATGACTAGGGTCTTGAAAGCAAGATGTGAGTGTGTGAGTTAAGTTATGTATAATCAGCCCTTTAGGGAAAAGGCCATACCCATGCATTTCTCTTTCCCGTCTTTCACTGGCTAGAATAAAGATGTGAGGTACACCATCTTATCCTCAACTGTTGGCTGAAGATACACCTCAGGAGAACACAGTTGCAAGATGGAAAGACTCTGCCTCACCAATTCTTTTAAGTCACCAAATCTGTTACTCTGTACTGTTATAGGAGAGAGAAGTGAAATAAATAAAACTCTCTCTTGTTTTTAATAGAGCAGGCTAGCTCAAATTCTAAATAAGAGATAGCATTTTCATGGATAAAATAATCCTTAAAACTAAAAGAAATAAAAATTCCAGTGTTAAAGGTGGGGAATTGTTGGCAGTTGTTCACCGATTTATTTAGAGGTGAAGGATAGAAGTTAATGTCAACTCGAATTAGAAACTTAAAAACTAGAAAGATAACTTGTTTTAACTATTTACTAAAATAAGCCCCCAGGCTGGGATTGTATGCACATTACATCACTTAATCTTTACAACGGCCTCCAAAGGTAGGTGTTATATGTGTTCTACTGTTGAAACTGATAGGGCTCAAGGTGTTTAGATTTTTTAAGGGAGCACTGCAAGTGAGTGCTAGAGCTAAGAGCTCAATTCTATGAGCATTTCTCAAAGTGTACTTTTCCACTCCCTGTTCTTTAAATTGATACATGCTCTCTCTCCAGAGGTGTTTGAGAATTTAAGCAAAAGTGGTTGATTAACCACTTGACAAATATACGACTACTCTTCCTGCTCCAGAATGGAGTTTGCAGAAGCAATGTCATTCAAAAGCCTGAGCAGTTGATGGAATAACTATTAAATTGAAGACTAAGCTCCAGCTTGAACTTGGATTTCCAGAGTAAGATATGCAACCAGTCTGGACCTGAACCTGTAGCTCTAGTTCCTGCTGTAAGATAACTCCAAAACCGCGTCTGCCTAAATGAGCTACAAAAGCATTGGTGTGAAGTGGAATTTGGTTACCCAGACAGAACCCCCATTCATTTGAGCAGTCTGGAGTCAAAAGCAAAACCCAAATCCAAAAAACACATACACAGTTCAGATTTAATAATTCCACAGATGTGGTTACAAAGTGGATTCAAAATTATAATGCCTATTTTTCCTGGCTAGGAAGAAGGGAAGTTACTCAAGAAGTTTAACAAAAACAACAAAGAAAACCAAACCTACAGTTCCAAGGCATTTACACATATGTAACATATATAACCTGAGGAATTCTTGCACCCTAGTCAACTACAATTGTCCAGGCTGAAATGCATTCTGACCGATAAGCAGTGCACCATGTGCTCAGCTGCCTTCAAACCGCAGAGACAACTTGAGTACTCAGGACATTCTCTCTTGAATATGGATGCCGTCCACATTGGCAAGAGCTCAGTCTCAGTCTGCTGAGAGTACTAATAAAGCACGTAAGACTCAACTTTGTATATAGCTACACCAGCCAATGCCTTGGTTTGAGAATACTTTTATCTTAACTCTCTAATTCATCACTCCAGCCCCTGTGTCAAGGCAAGCAGTTTCTTTCCAGACTTTTTTAAGAAAATTATCATCCCTGGTTTCTCCTCCCATTTCTCCTCTCCTCTCTCCCCACTTTTCCTACAACCTCAGTTAACATTCTCAAAGGTTTTTGATTTCTTCTAGATCAAACTAAACCAAGGAAACATGTTGGGATGTTGGGGACAGACTGAGGGGACAGCTATGAGGAATAGTGGACACTTATGATTTTCTTCCTCTTGTTGTAAATAATTAGATTATTCACATCATCTTCCAAAAGCACTTTTAGTATTTATCCAAAGAGTCTGGAAAATGCAACTTACTGTTTCATTTTTATCCGCTGCTATGTCTCCATTCTATACTGGGGCATCTCCAAGGTGCTCACGGTCATCTGTTGGATGTATATCAGACAAAATTTTAGTAAATTATTTCCTGTCTAATTCATTATGTGAGCTATTCTATGTGTTTAGAGCAACTAAAATTTGTTAAGGGAAATTACCAAGTTTCTCTGAAGATTAATAAAGTATGTATAAAGGTTTCCAGAGTCATTTTCTCTTTGGGGATTTTGTTTTATCTTACTTTTTATATACACATGTGTAGGAAGTGAGAAACAATTCCACATGTACCATTGGAAATATTGTTAAAGGTGATAAAATATTGTAGAGGATATACAAAATGGATCAAACATTTAATGAGCATTTTCCTCTTCTCTCTCAACTTAACATATTTAGTTTTCTTGATAAATTTAGTAGATTTAGCTGGATAGGATTTTTCCTTTAAAAAAATGTACTTGTGGAAAATGTCCAGATAGATCTTAAGAATTCAGGTGTGTTAAGAGATGCAGTGTAGAACATTAGAAGAATACCCTGTGTGATAGTGAAAAAGACAATGTATCAAAGAGTCTTGTAGATAGTATAGGCTACGAGGAATCTATCACTATTACTAGCTCTCTTATTTTTTAAAAGTAGGTACAATCTATTTAGACCTCTGTATCATTTAGTTATAGTTCAGTAACAAATCACCCCAAAATTTAGTGGCTTAAAACACCAATCAGTTATTATTTCTCATGGGTTTTTGGGCCAGCTATGCAGTTCTGCTGACCTAGGCTGGCCTCAGCTGATCTCACCTGGGCCTCTTCACGCATCTGCATTCAGCTGATAGGTTAGCTGGAGGCTTAATGCTCTAAGATGGCCTAAGCTGCACATCCAGACTGCTCCACCATGGTGGCCTCTCTCATAGCAAAATCAAGGGTCCAAGAGAGTGGCTGGAAACTTACAAGGCCTAGTGGGGCCTCAGTTCAGGATTGGCATACCATCCTTTCCACCATAGGCTTTAGCCTAAGGAAGTCATAAGACTGACCTAGATTTAAGGGGCGTGGAAATAGACCTCAATTTTGTATAGGAAGATCTACAAAGTTATGAATACAGGGAGGGGTGGGCTATTGGGGTAATTTTTGTAATCAATCTACTAATGCATCTCTAACATCAGACACCAAAAATTATAATAAAGTTTGTGAAACTTCCATATAGTGTTTTACATAGAACTATTTTTATCAAACATCAAAATTCTTCAACCTTGAGAACTCTAGATAAAAGTCAAAGGAACCCAGCAGTTCAAGTCCATTAAGTTCCCTTTCTTAAGGCTGGTCCCTTTTGTTAAGGAAAAAAGATGTTTCTGAAAATATACCACTATAATTTAGCCTCCATATATAATTTACTATACATTTTTTTTGACCAAAATTCTCTGAAGTGTTTCATTTGTTGAGTTCTTGGGTAGTTGTTAGCTATGTTGTAGCTACTGGTTGCCTGAATGTATCTGACAAACCGAAAATATGTAGGTTAGAGATGAAATTTTAGAACTTTAACAGGAAGTTTAAAGTACCCATGGCCTTTTACATGGAAATATGTGTGTTAGCTTTTATATAATCTTTCACATTCTGTTAATCTTGTCTTTTAAGTTGATGCCCACAAGTCCTCAAGTCGGGACCCACAAAAGGATAGAAGAGCAAAGAGAAGTGGATCTCCTACAGTTCACTTTATCATGCAAAGGAGGCTGAGTCAAGAGACTCCAGAATTCTTCAAGAGGATTTGAACTAAATTAATTTCATTTGGCTTCAAATTACTGAGGTAAGGCTACTACGTATGGCTGTGCACAATGACCTTGCAATGAAGCCTTTCACAGCATCTGCCTCTTCAATTTTTACTGTCAGTGAAGGACTAAAAATCCATACTTTGAACCTGAAGTGTTCTCTGCATAAGTAGATCTCAAGCATGCTGCCTGTTCCTAGATATCCGCAAATTTCTATGAGCAAAGAAATTGACAAGTCATTGTCACCCTCTGGGTCAGCCAAGGAAACATGTTCTCATCCCTGGAAACCCATACAATAGTCTTCTAATCTCTTCATAGAGTGTCAGCTTGGCAAAAGAGATCCCAGTGTACCAGCAACATCCATAACACTGATTGTAGGATCCTCAAACAAGAGATTTCTCTCTTTATTCATAAAAAAATGGAATGAATGCATTTGTGAAGTCGACTCTGTATATATCCCATCTTATAAATGAAATAATTCTTGTCAAATTACTCAGTGACATTTTATGGGTTTCAAGAAAGAGTGAAACTTCTGCCCAAAGATCGGTGAAGCACATCAAGATATGACCTCTAAGATGTCAGTAAACTTCTATGAATTCGATAAGAATGTTTATTTTGTCCCATTTATTTCCAAGATGATGATTTATGGCCCCAGTTCTCACATTGTTAGCCACTTTCGTGGAAGGAGAAGAGGCTTATTTCAGGATTTCCGGCAGTATTATTTTTATTACAATGTATACTGATGTAGAAAAGTCTTAAACCACAATGGTAAGTGAAGCTTTTTTCTTCACAAAAGTCATGAAGGATAAAGGCTGCCAAGCTCTTAAGGTGTTACATCACGCACAAAATACCAAGAATTTCATCCAGACCAAATTTTGCTTGGCAAAGAAATTTTATACTATTTAAAGACCTTTGAATATTCCCAAAGAGATGCACAAAAATAGGAATTCTTCCTTAATGAATTAGTGTGCACATAGATGAAAATCAGAAGCTGCCTTCACTCAGAGACAAGAGCAATCTTTTTCAATTGTTGCCAAGTCTTCTAGGACCTTCTTCTAAGTTATAAAATAAATGTCCATAATTCTGGAGCTGATGACACTGATTGACCAAGGCACTGGTTCGTATTTTTCTCTTGCTCCTAGTTATAAATCATCCATCACTTCACCAAGTTCTTTCAGATCGTGGCTTCCTTCATTACGGGATGCTCTGAGCAGGATTCCACACAAAGTCTTAATGTTGCCACAAATCTGAGATTTTTTTCAAATTTCCTTCATTTCAAACTGAAAATTATTCTCATGGAGAAGATGTGTGCAAGTCAATATATTTTCAAGGTAGGAAAACGTGTCATACACAAGCAGGTTCATTGGCTTCCTTTTTCCGTTGTCAAGAACCTTATTTATGATATGTGAGTAGTGCCTCACGACAATGTTTTCAGTGATAGAACATGTGAGTTTCTTTCCTATTTCTCTTTGTACCACTTTTTAATTAAGTTGATCAAACGCAAATAAAAACAGATGTCCACAAGCATAATGTCAGGATATGTTTTATTTAATTCCTATAAACAGAAATCTATTGTACACTCTGTAACATCAAATCATGATGATTACAACTATCCAAACCATAGAGTACCTTCTCCTAGCACACCACGATTGTTTGGATGAGCAGTTGCTTCCATAGCACGATTTGATAAAAAATTAATTTATTTCAAAAAATAGTTTTCACTGAAACAAGAGAAACATCAAAAGAAAAAAAAACGTATAATTAAATATGGCTCATGTACCCCTAATTAAGAACCTATGGCCTAACACAGGCCTTCTAGTCTTTAATTATCTGATACTTTCAAATTTTTTAAAGCAAAAGGGCTTATTAACTAATTCCCCCGTCTGTATTCAGGGGCATGGAACACACCCTCTAAGAACCATCGGGGAAAAAATAATCATTTTATTTTAACTTGGCTGACGTCCATATACAGAAAACTCTTCAGTCTTGTATTAACTAAAGCATGCTATTAGCTGGATCTTCCTAGAACACTGCTGTATACTAATAATTGAGAATCATGATAATGACTATGTGGTTCAGAAAATTTATTAAAGGTCAGTGAATCATCAAAAAAATTGAATTATGCACAATGTCTTTTTATCTTGGAAACCCTTGTTATTTCAAATACTTCTGGCACTCTCTACCCCGCTAATGTCACAACCAGCCAGTGCTGCCTAACCCTTTCTCCTCCAACCATTACTTCTGGGAGAGAGCACCTGGTCTATTAACTTCTATTTTGACAACCTGCAGGTAAGTGTTCTGCAAATATTTTAACCATGATGCCCAATAAGAAACAGATTTTATTTATCTATCAAAAACACACATATGAATATGTATATAATTTAACTACATTAGCCCAAAACCATTCTTATCATTTTTAAGTGAAATGCACTTTATTTACTATTAAATGCTAATTTATTACATTATGTTAATGCCAGTCTTAACCCACTAAATTTATTTCACCAACCAATAATGGGCTAAAACCTGTAGTTCAGATTATATCAGCCTAACCCCAAAAGAACAAGTTTTTTTCCTCTCACTGCAAGATTATTGGATTTACTTATTCACATGTATTTCTAGAGTTTTTCCTTTGAAAATGAGGAGTCTTTATTCTAGTTTCTTGAAAATTTACGGTTCTCAATTAATAGGAACAGTCTACTATCTGGAGCACATTATTCTTTTATCAACCTCACGATAATAATTATTATCATTGCTAGGAGCTTTGTATATTTATTTCTAATATTCACAATAAGCCTGACATGTAGGATGTATGATTCCCATTTTATATCTGAGGAAACCAAGACTCACACAGGTGAAGTACTTTGCTGGATCCGATTGCCAGTAAGTGACAGTGCCAGGTTGTGACCACAGGTTCCTCTGACCCCAAGACCTAAAGTGCTCATTGCTCTCACTGTCCCACCTCCGACATTACCATATAAAATAGGCAACTACCATTTTCATGGATAGTCACACAATAGATCTCTAAACCATACATTAAAGAATTAGGATGATGTCGTATGTTTTCTATTCATTTGTTTGAGACACTTTTATTAAAAATTCTGTTAGGCGCATCAATGATACATAGGTGAACATAAGGATCCTTCCACTAAGAAGTTAAAATCATCTAGTTAAGTCACATGATGAAAGGACCAGGCAAGTGACCTGGGAGCACAGAGAAGAATTGACTTGTGGATCAATCAGAATTTTGTAAAATTTTTTACCATGACTCAGAGTGGAAGGAGTGGCATTTGGTCTTAGCCATAAAGGATGCAAAGGATTTCCAAGGATGAAAAAGAGAGGCAAGGTTATTTTAGGCCTATAGAAAGAGCTTGAGACAAAGGAGGGGAAGTTGGGGAGGACACTGTGTATTCTGGGCTCTGAACAGGCAGCCAAACATGGCAAGTGACTAAGATAGAGGGAGGGTAAAGTGGGAGATGAGTTTTAAAATTCAGGAATCAGCCCCATTCTTGAAAGGATTGAATACCATAATAAGAAATTTGTACTCTATTCTCTGTTCTTTATTTAAAATATATATGTCTATGTTATTTCTTATTTTACAAACTTCCCTTTTAAAAGTAGATTTTGACTCTATTTCTATTATTCTTCTATTATTCACAAAACAAAGCAGTAAGATATGGAATTATTAAATTTGAACCATTAGACAGAGTGGCTATCAAGTCTGGAAACAAAGGTGACTATATACAATGGTATAGACACATATGTTAGGTTTATTGATGTTACAACACATAATGTGTCAAATAACATTACATTAACATGTTTTCTAGGCTTTATGAGCATCCAGTATTTTATAGCTCTATTCCATAGTTTTTTATGGTTTCATAATACAGATATCATTGCCTAACAACACTCATTCACCGTGGGAAGAATGCGTATTCGTCTGAAATCTTAAGTAGGAGCCAAATAGCCTTTTAATTCAATACAAGCTCACAAATTTAAGGCTCAAAAGAAACTATGTCATACCTCAGAGTATCAAGTTTGCTGATAATAGTTGGGAACCAAATAAAATTCAGCCTCTCTTACCAAAGTTTTTAATTTAGTCTACTATTTACCATAACCAGTCTGTTGTCCAGTGACATATGTAAATTAAAACCAAAATTAAATATTTTATAAAACCCTGTTCTTAAGCTTTTTATATTTTTCCCATTACATAATGGTCCCAAATACAATGCTTTCCTGTGAGTATATTCAGAATTAAACCCAAGTTCTGGTTTGCCAGCCATAGCTTCATTCCATTCTCATATCAGAGCAGAAGCAAAGAAGGACAGTGTTGTCATAAATGTAATGATCAATCCATTTCAGTTTGTAGATTAAGGAAATATTTCACTAACCTGGTGTGAACTCTTTGAAATCAGGCATTATTTTTTCAATGAAATTATATATCATATCCTACCACCTAACACGATGTAAGCATATTCAATAATACAATAAATAGATCTTCAATAAATATCTATTGAATAAAGGACTAATTGAAATAGTATAACTTTCAGCTTGGATAACTATTGTAATAATCTTTAGAAGTATCAAAACTATAGGCCTTTCAAAAGGATAAATGAGACCAAGAAAGAGAGACAGATTAATTACATGTGCTTCCATTTCTCGTTTCAGAAAACAAATTAATAATTTAAAGCTAACGATGCTCCACCATAGGAATGCTCACTGTTGTGAAAATTGTGGAATTTGTAAAATAAAAGTCTGTTTTTCCCACCTGAGTTAATTCTACTGTCTTTTTATCTTTGCTGCCCTCCTCTGGAATTTTTATCTCACCTGATTCTCTTTTCCAAAAGATATGTTCTTTATACTTGCCTTCAGAATAGAACTATCAGAAGAAATTCAACCTTTTTAATTTCTATTTTTCAGGGCATTTTTATCCAATTTTATAGCACTGCCTAGTGGAAATGGCAATGTAAATAATTGTAGATTATCCCTATGTTTTACCCCATGGCACATTATGCTACTTTGTGAAACTTTCAATGCCACTTTCTGAACAATCTAGGAAATGGTTTGTTATTTTGAAATATCTTCTGTAAAATACTATTTGAGTTTTTATTCTGCTATTAAGAAATAGATTTCTCTCTTGCCGTCTTTTATTTAATAATTGTTTTCCTTTTTTTAGTCATTATGTCACCTGTATTGCATTACATAAGTATTGCTCAATGTTTTAAGTATGACCAATAGCTTGAAAAAGAATTTAAGAAATTTACAATATTTATTGTCTAAGTGTGAATTTTCATGTAAATTTTTCTGTTTGCTTTCTGATCAGTTCAAATATGTTTCTCCATTGTATGCTATTAAATAAGCTAATACATCGAAAGCACTTAGAATACTGATGGACAAATAAAATGAGGGTTTCAGGCTCCAGGAAAACTTCCCTATAGTAACAATACCACTCAACGAATTCCCTGAGAGTAGATTGTATTCCCCTCTCCCATACCCCCTGTAATGTAACTATCATAATCTTTTATGTCCCTTAGATCAGTGCTCCTTAAATCTTAGTTTTCATACAAACTATGTGGGGATTCTGTTGTACTGTGGATCCTGATCTGAGAAGCACTGACATTCTGCCTTCGTAACAGGCTCCCAGGTATTGCTGATGCTGCTGGTCCAAGGAGAACACTGAGTCGCAGGCCCAAGATCAGTGCTATTTAACAGAAATATAATGTGAGCTGTGTAAGTAATTAAAATTTTTGAAGTAGCCACATTTTTAAAAAGTAAAAAAACAGATGAAATTGATTTAAATGATATATTTTATCATATTAACCCACTATCATATAATATCGTATATTATCCCATATCAAATTACATAACAAATATTATCATAGTAACCCAATGTGTCCAACATATTATTTCAATATGTAATCAACATAAGAAGTTATTGAGATATTTTACATTCTTCTTTTCATCCAAAATATTCAAAAACCCAGTGTATATTCCACACGTGCAATATATCTCAATTAGGACAGGTCACATTTCAAGTGCTCAGTAGTCATATGTGGCTAGTGGCTACCATATTGGACGGAGAAGCCGTAGACAGAAACATAAGGTTTGCATCATCCAAGTGAAACAAAGGGCTAACCCACTTTGAGAGTCTATGGCAACACCAGAAAACATAGGTATGGTAAGTCCTATCTGCAACCTCCGTATCCAGGAGAGATCAGAGAAAATATTTGTCTACGTATGTATTCTTTGGTTTTCCATGGTACCTACAAACAAAAGAATAGCCAGTAAACTTCTTCCTACAGAGGGGAGCTACAAAATTCTGAGTTGGTACTGAATCCTAGTCATCCAGAGAATTTAACTACCCCTTCTCTGTCTTCAATGTTGAACAGGGACACCAATGTGTCCTTCACAGACAGTTACTTTTCTGGATCTCCCACAATTTTAGCAAGAGTCATTCTGAGCCATTGATGATGTCTTTAAACCACTGCTAGGTCGAATGTGATGCTCTGCTTCCAAGAAGTTCTTGGTACTCAAACAACTACTAAGAACTTGATGGAAGCAAAAGACTAGAAGAAAAGTGAATTCAAATAAAACTCTTGTTTATTTTTCTCACCAAAATTATTTTCAAAAACTGTAAAGTGCTCAAAATATAAAAATCCCCAAATTTCTTTTTCAGTAATTTTTCCAGAATCATACATCATCAAAATTATAACTTAGCAAGCTCACTTCTAAAACCCGTTTCTACATACACACACTCACACTCACACACACACAGAGGTATGGGAAGATCTGGGAGGTTGTTGACAAAGATGGTGATATTTATTATTTCTGGGTGGTTGAATTGTTTCTCTACCATTAAATTTCTATTCACATTTAGTGCATATATTATAAGTGGGCAAAAAGAGTTTTCACAAGTTTGAGAACACATTTGTTACAATGAAGCAGGATTTTCTTACATGTTTATTTATATGTTGCTCATCTTACAAAACTTGGTCCTTTTCAACCCAAGAACACTTCTCTCCTGCTATTGGCTGACCAGGTCTATTAATTTGCCTAAACACTCATTTTTGTATGTCACATTGCTCTTATCTTCTAGCACTATGTGGTGAGGGTGCTACACACACATTACATGGTTTCCTACTCCTCAGCCTCACTGATTGGTGACTGGTTTTTCTATCCCTGGGGCATTCATAAATGAATTTTGCATTAAATAGCATTATTATTAATATTGCTGTCCACATACTCCAGGACTTCCAATTTTTCCTATTTTATGTTAATTACTGCCTTTGTTTTTCACCACCTGGTCTTCTAAAGTTTACTTTATGCTTTATAATATATTCAGAGACTTACTTCATTTTAGATTCTTTACTACCTTATACTATTTATGCAGTTATAATCATATTTTATATGTCTAGCACAATATTCATTGGCTTTCTATGATCACAAGATTCCTCCAAGTCTGGGAGGCAGTCTCATGATCAGACAGGTTATATGGCTCTTTGTCCCAGAACTGACATTGGCTGTTGTGTACATGCCATGAGTATATTGTACAGAAGAGGATTCTTCTGTTACAAAGAAGCCAAAGCTAATTTGACTCATAACTTTTAAACATTCTTATTTGCAAAGACAATTTGCATCAGTGTATAAACAGCATGTATAAAATAAAATATTTAAAGATCAAAATGTGCTTTGCTTTCTTTGGAATTCCTTTCTTCATTACCTCCGTATATCTAAATCCCACCCATTCTTTGAAAACGTGTCACCTTTCCACAGTCTTCCCTCATTTTCCCAGATGGAATTAATCTTTCATACTCTAAGGCCCATAACAATTCTATCCCAGTGATTTCAAATACAACTCACAATTTTCTAACTTGTCCTGTAATTATTTAGGTTCAAAATATCTCTTCCTTAATGAATTATAAACTATTAAATACAGAGTTTATATCTGATTTATGTTTGAATTACTGCAAGATCTACCTAAACATGGTATGTAACGTACAAATATGAATGAATGAAAAGGTTAATGTAATTAAGCAATATATTTAACATTGTGGCATACAGAGCCTAAAGGGGATAAATTTAAGGGCTGATACAGTTTGACAAATTCTTTTCAGTGATTAGTGATTGTCTACCTTTAGTCACGTGAAAAATCTACTCACTGGTTTATGCACATGAATGGATAGATTAGATATTGTACAGTAGTTTCTCAGTAATTTCTTGCAAATAACAACTGCATCTTAATTTCTGAACTGGGGAATGTTAAGTTCAGCAACTATCCTTGTGCAATTTTGTGACCTTTTAAGGAGAGACTGTTGATCTTCTCTCTGATTCCTGACAGTTCATTTAAATTATCTGAACATTGCAGCAGCTGAATGTAGACAGCTATTTTCGCGGACTTCAGCCAATTGCAACGTACAAAGGGATACACAAAAATGCTTAAAATAAACATGAAAAATAGTGAGTATGATGCCTCTCATATACAAAATTCCTCTTCTTTTCTCACTTTTGAAATAAAAATGTATTCCAGAGCATTGAATTATTATAGAAATCAATCTCAAATAATTCTTCCCATTGCCACCAATATCTGCTTAATCAGAAAAATATTCTTCTAAAAAGAGAAGACATCATTAAAGAAGAGTGCCTCAATTCAGTTACACAACAAAGAGGTGCTTAGAGAAAAATGAATCCTATTTCTCTGTTAACTATTAGATTGACTAGGTGCAATCCCACTTGAAGAACAATAGAACTGGCACCTGTAAGTTACAGAGGCCACCATTGTACACACCTGTGTTGCACAGACTCCTCTTCCAAACGAACTATAACACACATATCAAACAATAATAAGCACGAGTTCTCCCAAATAAGTGTGTCTATATATCCCTGAAAATTTGAAAACCAGCTCTCCTAGAAGATTATTCACTGTTCCATTTTTTCTCTAAAGATGGGTACCAACCTTTTAAGAAGACACCAAGCATACTGTGTGACAATAAAGGGGAGAAAAGTGTCCACACTCTGAGCAAGATGAAACCAAAACTAGATGATCTGAGCAGCAGACTGTAAAGTCAAAGCAGCATTAGCGATGTCATGAGATGAGAACAGGTCATCCAGAGGCCAGGGAGAACAATCCTAGAGCGGAAGATGGGCACGAGACACAAAGCCACCCAGAGATGTGAGCCTTCCTTTCTCTCTTGAAATTGTAGTGAATTCCTAAAGACCAACTGAGAAATAGATTGACAGTTCAGATTCTCTGGGAACGCCAGATATAAGTGGAGTCTATATCGACCCATGAAATAGTTTCCAAGGGCCTCCACTAAGCACTCATGAGAAAGATTGGAGGCAGGGCAAAGATGGGTGTGCCTCCATCAGAGACCCACATGTGCAGGATTTACCAAGCGTGAGAGTGGGGCACGAGTATCTGCAGAAACCCATCCATTCTCCAGAAACTCTTCGTATAAGGAAATGGTGGGCAGCTGCTAGAGACAGTCACAAAACCTCCTGTGTCCTGAACCTTTTTTGAATATGAAGCAAAAGTTACCTGCCCCTGGAGAAAGGGCAAGAAATGAGTTGGTGTCCCAGAGCTGACGTTTCTTTGCCGTGAAGCAGAGCTGACTTCCTCTAGGGTAGGCCAGGAAACTCTTCAATCCCCCATCTCCGGCAAAGATCAGCTGCTGCTGGGGAAGTGGCAAAAATCCCAACTGTGTATAGAATTCCGCCCCTTTCAAGGAAGTACTCAGCTGCCAAACTGAGGGAAAGAAACTTACACCAAGATCTCCCACCTGTAAGCGACAGAGTTTAGGTGCCATGAGGGGAGAAGTGGGGAATCTGCCCGCACTCTCCAAGTGCACTGGGAAGCAGGCAGGAATTCCGAAAAAACTCTACTCCTGAGGCTCAGACGTCCAGGAACTGCCTAAGACTGAGGGTGGAGAAGGAGAAATGAGAAACCACTCCTGATAGCCCAGAAGCCTCTCACCAAAAAACAAGGAACATACTTGTGCCCTAGGAGAGGGTCAAGAGCACAGAGACGGCACCTTTCCATGATGCAGGTGTGCAGGGCCTGCTGAAGGCTGGGGGTGACGCAGAAACACTGAGAAATACCTTCCTCTGGGACCACTAGCCCCCCACTAGCCCAAGGTTATAGGAGCTTAACACTAGAGAATATCCATTTGCAAAAAGAATGACCTCAACTCTTACCACGTACAAAAATTAATTCAAAATCGATCATGCACCTCAATGCAAGAGCTGAAACTATAAAATTTCTAGGAAAAGAACATAACTTTAAAATGTAGTAAGACAAAGAAGATATGAGTGGCAAATAAGCACATAAAAGATGCTCCTCATCTTTAATTATTAGGAAAACGCAATTTTTAAAACCGCTATGAGATACTGCCACCCAACCCCTAGAATTACTAATATAAAAAGACTGATCATACCAAATGTGGTAAAAACAAACTCTCATTCCCTGCTGGGGGAATGCAAAATGGTGCAGTCACTTTGAAAAAGTTTGTCTTTTTCTTTTATAAAGGGAAACATACATTTACTATATAAGCCAAGTATATAACCAAGAGAATTGACAGCAGGTGTCCACACAACAACCAGTATGTGAATCGTTGTAGCAGCTTAAGCTGTAAATTCCCCAAAGTGTAAATAACTCAAATGTCTTTCAACTGGTGAATGGATAAACAAATTTGATTTGTCTATAAATGGAATACTATTTAGCAATAAAAAGGAACTACTGATATATGCAACAAGATGGATGATTCTAGAAAGCATTACATTAAGTTAAAAAGCTGGACACAAAAGACATATACTGTATAATTCCATTATATGATGTTCTAGAAACACAAAACTATGAGAATGGAAAACAGATCAGTGGTTTTTAGTGGCTGGGGAGGCAGGAAGGGGCCTAACTGAAAAGGGGCATGCGGAAAACTTCAGAGTGAAGAGAATTCCAGATCTTCATTGTGGTGGCCTTTATACGACTGTACACATATGTCAAAACTTGTAAATTGACCTTTTTGGATGTAAATTGTCTCAAAAAAAAGAGAGAAAAATGAAAACTTTCAATACTTAGCTCTGTTCAGCCAGGCTTATGAACCATTGCAATAGTCAAGCAAAAGATACTGCATTCAAGCAGAAGTTGCTGACTATCCCTTTGTATCTGAAATTTCTTGGTCAAAACTTATAACTGGAGATGGACCAGGTGCATCCTGATTCCAAAAATTCTATTACTCAAGGAAGCAGGTGTAACTTATCTTACTTTTCCCAAAACAATTAATAAAGGCAGTTGTCACTACAGGATATGCAATTGCTTAGAAAGACTATAGAAATAAAGGTTAGCAGAAAAACATTGGAGATCTGTGGATGAGGTATCTCAGAGAGAAATAATAAACAAAGTTCAGGATAGAAATAAACTTCCTTGGCTTTGTTCTTTCATATTATTCTGGGTCAAAATTAATTCCACCCAGCCTAATTTGGTGTGCATGTGTGTGGTGTATGTATGTGTTTTTCCTTGAAGGTTTTAGCAAAACAATTTTTTACATCTGCGCTTTCAATTCCTGTAAAAGCCCTGAAAATGGAAAGACTAGTTCATCCTAAAGAATAGGTCTTTGATTTTATTTTCATTTATGAAGAAAAGTAAAAAGTAGATACAGAGGATAAGCTCTTACCCTTTCACAGCCTGCTGCACAAAGCAGTGTTTGAGATGGGAAGTGGGGAGGAGGAGCTCTGAGTATTCACCGTGGTTCTCTAGTGAGGAAGACACTCAGCTTCTTAATTACAAAAGTACCTTCACGTTAGCTGTCTGAGTTCCTGTTAGCGTTGGTTCAAACAGAATAGGGACATGATGTGGCTGGATGTGAGTGCCAACAAATGCTTAGGTGGCAGAATTTATCATACATGTCCTTTATTGTGAACTTTCCAGTGGTATGTGACAGCCTATAAATATCACCTGTCATGAAATGCTGACTTGTGATCATAGATGCTTTACCACACCCCAGAGTGAATTTCCAGTTCTCCTCTAACACACCTCCCAATTTTTTGCATCTTTGTTGTATGTTTTTCTTTTGAAAGTATTTTATTATCTGTTTTTCTTGTTGACTTTAGTATAAATTAAAACTCTGAAATCATTAAAGAGGCCTCTTCCAGGTCTAAGATCCATGAGCATATGAAATAAACTCTATTAAAATAAACATATTCACTAACAGGCATGTAAATCAGCCAAAGTATTAAGAGCAAATTTTTCTGAACTAAGTAAAAACGAACTTTCAAAAAGGTTTAAAAAATTCTGAATGTATATGAAATAGACTTTTTATATCACCTTGAAAAAATGATCACCCAAGGGAGATGTATATACTTTGATGTTTCATCCAGGTCACTCAAGCTATTTTTTTGTCATTGTTTGCCAAAACCAGTAAGTATATATCTGTTTGGATTTTGTAACACAATGCCTGTTTAATCACAAAATGTCTATTTGTGTTTCTTTTGTCTTCTTTGGTGGGCCCTAAATTTAGCATATAATGAGCTGTAACAAGGATAGGAACTTACCATATCAGAATTTACGTCCAGAAGTTATTACTAATAAGCATTGCTTTTCTTTATCAATGTCATCAGATGGTCCAAAATGACTTACAGGTCTCTGACAACCTCATTTTTAACAAGTAATTTATTAAGTGGGACATTTAACTCATCCACATTTGGAAAATATAATTATGTTGTATTCAAATTCTCTGAAATCAGACATCGTGGGTTATTGATAAAATATTCTATCTTTTTTCCTCTTTTGATGTTCCTCACAGCTTTGTTTATAAAGTACACACTAAAAACAGACTAAGTGCCTGACATAAGAATGTTGTTTTAAAAGATTATGGTACCTCCACAAAATAGAATAATACAAAGGGATTCTATATATCTATAGTTTAAAATATGGATATATATTCACGATGTATTGCAAAGTGAGACAATCAAGTTATATACTAATATGTGTAATAAAATAAATTGGGGAGAAAAAAATGTGTTGTCTGCATATGAGGGTGAGGGAATTCCAAAGAAGAATATTTTAAAAAAACAAACACTAAGTTGTTAACAGCGACCATTCATTTGATTGCATTCTGGGCCATTGTCTCTTCTTTTATTTATATTTTCTCATTTTTATGATGAACATGAAATGCTTGTGTAATCAAAATGAATATCTAAAACTCATTAAAACCCTCAAGTCAGACTCATGGGCAAAAGAAAATAACTGCAAACAAACAACTATTTAAAATAAATACAGAAAGCCATGTTTTAAATCTGTAAGTGCTATACATATGCTGAATGGTTTATTAAGATAGCATTGTTCTGTGTAACTAATCGTAAAGTCAAGAATGAGGCACAACAAATATGACAGGTGAAGTGGCAAAGATGGTTTAATGCCCATATCAGCCTGAGGGCACTGCTCCATGAGTTTTCTGGGTAGTTTCACAGAAGTAGTCACAGAATAATACCTATGAGTTGATTCTTCCTTCCTAATGACACAGGAAGCTGTCTGTTGATTTAAAATAAGATACAACTCCTGCAACCAGAATTCAGCAATTCATGAAAAGGATCATACATCATGATCAAGTGGGATTCATACCAGGGACACAGGGATGGTTCAACATTCACAAATCAATCAACGTGATACACCACATCAACAAACTGAGGAATAAAAACCACATGATCATCTCAATAGATGCAGAGAAAGCATTTGACAAGACCCAACAGGCATTTATGATAAAAACTCTGAACAAAATGGGCATAGAAGGAAACTACCTCAACATAATAAAGGCCATATATCACAAACCCACAGCCAATATCATACTCAACTGGCAAAAACTGAACGCCATCTCCCTGAAAACAGGAACGAGACAAGGATGCCCTCTATCACCACTCTTATTTAACATAGTACTGGAGGTCCTGGCCAGAGCAATCAGGCAAGAAAAAGGAATAAAAGGAATCCAAATAGGGAGGGAAGAAGTGAAACTCTCACTGTTTGCAGACGACATGATCTTATATATAGAAAACCCCAAAGAATCCATTGGAAAACTGTTAGAAGTAATCAACAACTACAGCAAAGTTGCAGGGTATAAAATCAATTTGCATAAATCAGTAGCATTTCTATATTCTAATAACAAACTAACAGAAAAAGAACTCAAGAACACAATACCATTCACAATCGCTACAAAAAGAATAAAATAGCTCGGAGTGAATTTAACTAAGGAAGTGAAAGACCTATACAATGAAAATTACAAGGCCTTTCTGAAAGAAATGGATGATGACATAAAAAGATGGAAAGACGTTCCATGTACATGGATTGGAAGAATAAACACAGTTAAAATGTCCATTCTACCTAAAGCAATCTACAGATTCAACGCCATCCCAATCAGAATCCCAACGATATTCTTTACAGAATCAGAACAAAGAATCCTAAAATTCATATGGGGCAACAAAAGACCCTGAATTGCTAAAGCAATCCTGAGAAAAAAGAACAAAACTGGAGGCATCACAATACCTGACTTCAAAACATACTACAAAGCTACAGTAATCAAATCAGCATGGTACTGGTACAAAAACAGGTGCACAGATCAATGGAATAGAATTGAATGCCCGGAAATAAAACCACACATCTATGGATAGCCTATCTTCAACAAAGAAGCTGAGGGCATACAATGGAGAAAAGAAAGTCTTTTCAACAAATGGTGCTGGGAAAACTGGAAAGCCACATGTAAAAGAATGAAAATTGACCATTCTTTTTCACCATTCACCAAAATAAACTCAAAATGGATCAAAGACCTAAAGGTAAGACCTGAAATCATAAGGCTTCTAGAAGAAAATATAGGCAGTACACTCTTTGACATCAGTATTCAAAGGATCTTTTCGGACACCACGTCTTCTCAGAGAAGGGAAACAATAGAAAGAATAAACAAATGGGACTTCATCAGACTAAAGAGATTCTTCAAGGAAAATGAAAACAGGATTGAAACAAAAAAACAACCCACTAACTGGGAAAAAATATTTGCAAGTCATACATCTGACAAAGGCTTAACATCCATAATATATAAAGAACTCACACAACTCAACAACAAAAAATCAAACAACCCAATCAAAAAATGGGCTGGAGACATGAACAGACATTTCTCCAAAGAAGATATATGGATGGCCAAAAGGTACATGAAAAGATGATGTTCATCATGGCTGATCATCAGGGAAATGCAAATCAAAACTACACTAAGATATTACCTTACACCCATTAGAATGACAAAAATACCTAAAACTAATAGTAACAAATGTTGCAAAGGTTGTGGAGAAAAAGGAACTCTCATACATTGCTGGTGGGAATGCAAACTGGTGTAGCCACTATGGAAAACAGTATGGAGATTCCTCAAAAAATTAAAAATAGAACTACCATATGACCCAGCTATCCCACTACTGGGTATCTATCCACAGAGCTTGAAGTCAGCAATCCCAAAAGTCCCATGCACCCCAATATTCATTGCAGCATTATTTACAATAGCCAAGAAGTGGAAGCAACCTAAGTGCCCATCAACAGATGATTGGATAAAGAAGATGTGGTATATATATACAATGGGATACTACTCAGCTGTAAAAAAAGAACAAAATCGCCCCATTTGCAACAACATGAATGGACCTTGAGGGAATTATGTTAAGTGAAATAAGCCAGATAGAGAAGGACAAACTCTGTATGACTCTACTCATATAAGGAATTTAAAAATGTAGACAAAGAGAACAGATTAGTGGCTACCAAGGGAAAGGTGGGGTGGGGGGTGGGCACAAAGGGTGAAGGGGTGCATCTAGAACACGACTGACAAACAATAATGTACAACTGAAATTTCACAAGATTGTAACCTATCATTAACTCAATAAAAATTTAAAAAAATAAGATACAACTCCTACTGTAAAATACCAACTTGTGAAGAAGCACATAATAGTGATAATAGCAGTAGTAATAATGAAAGCACTTGTTCAGTGCTTCACTATGTACCAGGCAATGTTCTAAATGTTGTACATGTAAAATCCATTTAGTCCTCAAGACACTATGATATAGTATTACTACTAGCCCATTTTCTAGATGATGAAACTGAGGCACATAGAGGTTAAATAATTTATCCAAATACAGCTCATCAATAGGAGAGAAGATCCAAATTTAGGCAGCCAGAGTCTGTGTCCTTAACCGCTATGATATACTACTTCTCAGCAGGAAATTAATAGGACATTAACAGAAATAATATCCACATGTATACATAACTTGTATTTATATTAGGAACTATTTTGGTGGACTGTCTATAATTGCAGACTCCTAGCAGGCAATCTTATGTGCAAGTCCTTGGAAGCTTCTGTGCTAGTTCCCAGAAGTTTTCTCTCTGCCCAGAGTCACCCAAGGCCCTCATAGGGCTTGCATGTCACAAGGCGAGATGATCTCCTACAAGGTTTCCATGTTGCTTACAACATCCCTGGGTATTTTTCACTTTCTATAACCTCTGAGAAACAGTTAACACACTGTGTTTAATGGAATAAGCTTGACAAACCAAGTGAGTAGAGGAAAGAAGAAAATAGTCCCTCCCACATCTCTTCTGGAGAAGCCGCCATGAATTCTCTCAGCTCATTGACCCCTCTCCCATATTTTCTGGTCTTTTCACTGAACCCAGGAGATGAGGAAAAATAAGTTCCCACCATGACCCCACATGTAAGGGAAGGTCCTGAACTTGGCTAACACTTCCCCTGGTAACAGTCTAATATGCCTACTCTACTTTTACTGGGTCTCATATGTTCAAAACCAAGTCTCACTAAGGGTTAAAATTGTTAACACGGTAAAGTCTTGTTCTTGTGAAATCCAGGCAGCAACACTGATTTAAATAACTGGGCTACTTAAAAAGTTAAACAACAACACAATTTATAAATACATGTATCCTTTTCTCATTAATTATCTTAACCATTCTTTTAGTCGTTGGGCAAAAAAATACATTTAATAATATGCAGAAATTCAAAATAACTTTTGTGTGTGTGTGTGTGAGGAAGATTGTCCCTGAGCTAACATCTGTGCCAATCTTCCTCCATGTTTTGTATGTGGATGCTGCCACAGCACGGCTTGATGAGTGGTGTGCAGTCCGTGCCCGGGATCCAAACCCTTGAAGTCTGAGCCACCAAAGCGGAGCATATGAACTCAACCACTATACCACCCGGCTGGGCCCCAAAAATAGTTTTTGATATTGCGTTTTGACCATTTAATTAATGGTTTGTAATATCCCAGCACCAAATTTTTATAGTATCATTCAACTCATGGGTTCTGATAAATATTCCGTGAATGTTCTGGAGATAGCAGCTGGGATGGCAAACACCTGAGTCTCCATTCCCCTCATCAATCTTAAATTTTCTGGGGACGTGTGACTAGACTGTAGCTGATACAAACAGAAGAAAGAGTTGGGGAAATGCAGCAGCTCAACCAAGTCCTCCCTGTTTCTATCTAACTTTGAACTTGCCACAACGAATTATTGATTCTGACCATGCTCCAGTCACTCATTTCAACTAACCTGAGCCTGGAAGACAGCCTCAGAGTCAGAATCACTAATTTCCTATACGTAAATGCAAAATCTCTGAGGTAACAGATACAGCATAATTATTTTTGTCTGTGTCTCTGGCCTCCTCTATGCCTTCAGCTCCACCTTCTTTCTCAAGGTCAGTATTCAAGGACATACTTAGGTTCAGAAGTATCACAAGAAATCTTTATGCCAATGCCTATGTGACTTGAGCTTTTTCTCTTCTTTTCTGCAGAAAAGCATTTGAAGTGCTTGAATTCTTTGATAGCCGCTCCCCTAGAAGACTGAGCAAATTTGTTGATGAAACAGAATACTTACATTTGAAAATCTTGTGCAATAAATATAGAACAGATCAACTTTTTAAAAAGAAACATGCTTTTTAAAACATATTTGAAATGTTCTCAATGACAAATACTCTTTGATCTTTGAGGTGGAAGGAATAGTCATTAAAAAGTGAAACTAGGTTAATCCACATTGCTATAGTTCTCACCCTACTGACTCACACTTATTCAGTCTGGGTAATGATTACAATTACATGGTAGCCCAAATTTTCCACTTCCGAGCTGTGTTTCCTAAGGCTGTTGCTGAACCACCAAATTGCCTCAGGTGACTATACCCCTGTGCATGAAATTATTTTCAACAGCCTGAAGCATAACAGAATGTTTTATGTGACAAGTTTAAGAAATATTTCTTATCACATGGCACAGGAGTCACATTTTTACCTCTGTTGCCAATCTGATCTATCTGATTTGAATTCTTGTAACAATCATTTTCATCATTCTTGCTCCGTGTCTTCCAGACACAGTGTCAAACTAATATATAAATAAAATTGCTTTCTATAGCATGAACACCTTAATTGTGATGCTTTCCGTCAAGTGATGCCTTAGACATTTACTAGCTCCCCTTAGATTATTAAAAACTTTTGAAGAAATGCAGAGTCAAATAACATCAACTCAACAATGACAATGACAGGTAACTAACAAAAAATGACTTTTTGTTAACGCCTGAAAAATATTAGTTTGATGCTTGACAATATTCAGAAACGTGTGGTGGGAGCACAATTTGAAAGAATCATTTAAGCATTGACGCTGCTCTAGAATTATATAACGCCTTTCTTCAGAAAGCTCAGAGCATTTCCAAGTACAAGCCTGTCTAGACTAGAATAACAATGGGGCTAACAGTGGAGAATTAACAGAGGCCCAGGGGCATGTGTTCTGGTCTCTTGCCTCACTTTGCAGACACGTGATTCACCGCAGGGAATTTCAATAAGATGCAGAGGAGAAGACGTGAGGCAAACATCATTTGAAAGAACTCAGCTGAGTTTCTTATGCTCCCAGTTATGATTAGTGTCAACTAAACCATTTTAATCTTATCACTTTATCATGCATTTATTCAAATGTATACTAAGAAAATATCTATGAAGGGAGAAATCTCATAACCTGGTAGTTTCGTTAGTCAAAATTTTCCATAGTGAGTTGGCATGTCAGCTCATGGTAGTTAATATCATACTTCCATGAGTTTTTTCAGAGGAAGGAAAGGTAGGAGAGAAGAAATAATGAAAGGAAAAGGGAACAACAATACAAAATAAAAGGGAGATGAGTTAGAATGGAAATTGATGCACTGAATTTACTGCGACCTAGTAAATTTGTGATCACAAATTTGGAAATTTATAAAACAGATTTATCCAGTTTCCTGGATGATTTTCAGATTCAAATTCTGATTTGATTTGTTTTCCATTTTCCCTGTTTCTCCCTCTCTATTCAATCTGTTTAATTACTGACTATATTGTATAAAGTCTATATAGATTTTGAAAGTTAAGTGTAACCAAATGGTATAGCAGGTTTCAGATAGAAAGACATGAGGCATAGAGGTTATTTGAAGCTTGTGGAAGAATGTAGACAAAGGAATAAAAACAAGGATATAAGAGCAGATACTCTCTCTGGGAAGCAATGAGCATGGAGACCATACGGCAGCAACCTATTCAGATGGAGAAGGGTGAGGTATCATTACGTAGATGTGAGAGATCTTTTAGAGTATCTGAGCCCTGTATGAGGACTTAAACGTTGCACACGGTATTGCTTTTCCATTGCTGTTGTAATAAATGACCACAAATTTAGTGGCCTAAAATAACCTCCATTTATTATCTGACAATTTTGTAGGTCAGAAGTCCACATACAAAGACTCTGAATAGCCAAAGGAATACTGAGGGAAAAGAACAAAGCTGGAGGTATCACACTTTCTGATTTCAAAATATACTACAAAGCTATAGTAACCAAAATAGCTTGGTACTGGAACAAAAACAGACACACAGATTAATGGAACAGAATCGAGAGCCCAGAACCCACACATACATGGACAGCTAATTTTCAACAAGGGAGCCAAGAGCATACGACGGAGAAAGGAGAGTCTCTTCAATAAATGGTGTTGGGAAAACCAGACAACCACATTGAAAAGAATGAAAGTAGACCATTATCTTACACCATGAACAAAAATCAACTCAAAATGGATTAAAGACTTGAATGTAAGACCTGAAGCCATGAAACTTCTAGAAGAAAACATAGGCAGTACTCTCTTTGATATCAGTTTTAACAGCATATTTTCAAGTACTGTGTCTGACAAGGCAAGGGAAACAAAAGAAAAAATAAACAAATGGGACGGCATCAAGCTAAAACGCTTCTGTACAGGAAAGGAAACCATCAACAAAAGGAAAAGGCAACCTGACAATTGGGAGAAGATATTTGCAAACCATATGTCAGATACGGGGTTAATATCCAAAATATACAAAGAACTCATACATCTCAACAACAAGAAAACCAACAATCCAATTAAAAAGCGGGCAAAGGCTCCGAACAGAGATTTCTCCAAAGAAGATATATGGATGGCCAACAGGCATGTGAAAAGATGCTCAACATCACTAGCTATCAGGGAAATGTAAATGAAAACTACAATGAGGTATCACTTCACTCTGATCAGAATGGCTATAATTAACAAGACAGGAAACAACAAATGTTGGAGGGGATGTGGAGAGAAGGGGACCCTGTTCACTGCTGGTGGCAGTGCAAACTGGTGCGACCACTATGGAAAGCAGTATGGAGTATCCTCAGAAAATTAAGGCTAGATCTACCATATGAGCCAGCTATCCCACTGCTGGGTATTTATCCAAAAAACTTGAAAACACAAATGCATAAAGATACATGCACCCCTGTGTTCACTGCAGCCTTATTCACAATAGCCAAGACTTGGAAGCAACCTAGGTGCCTGTTAAGGGACGAATGGATAAAGAAGGTGTGGTATTTATACACAGTGGACTACTACTCAGCCAGAAGAAATGATGAAATTCAGCCATTTGTGACAACATGGATGGACCCTGAAGATATTACACTAAGTGAAATAAGTCAGAGGGAGAAAGTCAAATAACACATGATCTCACTCATAAGTAGAAGATAAAAACAAGGCCAAAGAAACACGCAGAAACAGAGATTGGATTGGTGGTTACCAAAGGGGAAGGGAGAAGGGAGGAGGGAGGAGGGTGCAGGGCGAAGGGCACAAAGGGGTGATTAGGTGCACATGTGTGGCAATGGATTGTAATTAGTCTTTGGGTGGTGAACATGATGTAATCTACACAGAATTTGGAATATGTTATGATGTATACCTGAAAGTTACATAATGTTATAATTCTGTTACTGCAATAGAAATAAATAAGTAAACAAACAGTAAACACATACCGTGTGATTCAACAAGGTCCTCTGCTTAAAGTTTGAAAGGCTGAAATCAAGGTATTCACAGGCTGTGTTCTTTTTTAGAGGCTCTGGGGATAAAGCTGTCTACAAGCAGCTCAGGTCATTGGCTGAATTCAGTTCTTCACAGTTGTAGGACTGAGGTCCCTGTTCCTTGCTGGCTCTCAGACAGAAGCCTGTCTTTGCTCCTAGTGTGGGCCCACATTTCTTCTCATGCCTTCCATGTGGTCGCCTCCAACAATGGCAGGACAAGGGCTTCTCATGCGTCAAATCTCTCTGACTCCCCTTTTGCCATATTCCTCTGAGTCCAGCTAGAGAAAGTTCTCTACTTTTAAGAGCTCATGTGATTAGAATGGGTTAACCCAGATAATCCAGGATAATCTCCTTATTTAAGGTTCATTACTTTAATTCCATATGCAAGGTCCTTTTGCCATGTCACGTAACGTATTCACAGAGATTTGGCCATGGGCATCTTTGGAATGCCATTATCCTACCATAAGCACCTTCGCAGATTCCCTTGGCTGCCTTCTTCTTTCTCTCTCTTTGTCATTCAGGTTGCCCTTTCAAGTTTGGAACACTACACTAGGCTGTCGGCATCAGGCTTCCTGAGCGACTACTGAGGGCACATCTGACACAACCTGAAATGTGAGGAAGCGTGTTCCCGTAGGGTGACCCTTTCTACGGAAGGCACCGGCGCAGACTGCTCTACCTCCTAAATGGCCCCTTGGTCTCTATCCAGCCTCTGTGAAGTGGTAACAGCACAGTAAGGTATCACATCACATTGCTTCACATCTCTATTAGCTCTATATCCTTTTTTACCTACATCCCCTCCACCCTGGGCTTGCATCTCCTAAATAAAATATTAGCCCCGTAGTCCTTGTCTCAGGCTCGACTTCCCCAAGGAGACTGACTACAACTGTTTCTTTTACAACTGTCGCCTTCATAGAGGTGGACTCTAGTATGTTTATAAGGCAACGTTTTGTCTAGGGGACAAAATTGACTGGGGGATCTTGAAAGAATACCTCTTTCCCAGAAATATAAAATTGGGCTGATAAACACTAACCTCAATCTCTTTGCAGTCAAGATTGAGGTGATGTAGATCACCATGTACAATGAAAAACAGAGAAAGCTAGACTGCTAAGAGAGAAAAATAAGTCAGATTTACAGAGAAGCAGAGATCAGAGACCATGAGACGTCAGACAATAGGCTCACCCGCAGACAAATGGCATTAATGCTTGCCTTTGCTCTTGATGAATTTTCAGTTTCTGTTTTCAAGCCCTTATCACGAGATCATGTGTATCCTCACAAGAATTTCCTCCCTTGGATTGAGCTTGTTTGAAATATGGTTCTGTTACTTGCAATTAAAGAGACCATTCCAGTTATTGTTGCTATGTAATAAACCATCCCAAAACCTAGTGGCATGAAAGAACCGTCTAATGATACAGATTCTGCGGGTCAGGAATTTGGACAGGGCACATTGGGGACCACTTACCTCTTCTTCACAATATGTGGGGCCTCAACTGGAAAGACTTGAAACCTAGAAGTGATTCAACAGCTGGAGGCTTGAATCATCTGGAGGTGTCACCATTCATATGTCTGGTGAAAGATTTTGGCTAATGGCTGGGCTGTTAGCCAGAACATTTAAACATAGCCTTTCTATGTGGTCTTTTCACATGGGTTGGTTAAGCTTCCTTACAGCCTGGGTTGAACATTCCAAGAAAACAAGCAAGTGCATGGCATTTTTATGATCTAACCTCAGGAGTCACATAACATTATTTCTACTATAGTCTAGTGGCCAAAGTAGTCACAAAGCTCCACCCAGTTTCCAGGGGAGGAGACATAGACCCTATCTCTCCATGGGGGGAATGTCAAGGTCATATTGTAAGAATAATGTATGGGATGTCAGGTCTGGTTACAGACAATATTGGAAAATACAGTCTGACACAGGAACTGACCCTAACACAATAGATGAGTTGGAACCAGATTCTGGAGGTTTCAGTGACAAGTAGGGGGTTTAGAGTCCACCCTGGAGTCAGTGGAAAGTAGTGATTTTTAAGCAGAGAAATGAAATAGACACATAGGACTAGAACAAGGTGGCTAGATAAAAAGGATGAGGACTGTGCTCTCCTGAGACTGTCCCATTTAACATGGCTAAGATTTTTATTGTGCTTTGAAGGCAAGCCAGACTGACACTATCATCATCTGTATCAAATGCATTCCCAGTGATTTTGTGTTACTCTACCAATGTTGCTTCATAATAGAGCTAAAAGCTAATTTGAGCCTGTATTTCAAAATACGAGTACGCATGGTAAATCAGCAAGTGTCAGGGTTTATGGAATCAATTAAAAAGTTACGTTGTTTGATTCTGTTGGAAAGATGATTTTCATTGTTTACCGGAGCCCTGACTGCACACAAAGAAAGTGCTACTCCCTCCCCCCACTTAAGCTCTACATTAAAGGGTTTCTACACACAGGAAGTTTGGATTAAGTAGAAAATTCGTGAACAATACATGACATTCTCATACACACACAGTCTGAGTGTGATTTCAGGTTTAGAATAAAAGCTTAAAAGCCAGTAAAGAAAGACGGTGGCATGGATTATTAGCAAGGTCTTCATCAAAGAAAATAGTCCAAAAACCTTCACTAGAAGCATTATCTTTTGTATTTTAATTTTTGCCAAAAAACTCTTTATTTTCCATGTTTCAGAAAAATACATTTTATCTATCACTTATAAACCTACAGCATTGCAACTAATGACTTTTAAAAGAATCTGAAAGAGTAACGTGAATTAAAGACACCATAGAGAATATTTTAGAATAGAGAAATCAAAAATTTCCTAGTACATTTATTTCATCCGTTTCAAAGCTTTTTATCCAGCTTTCAATTTACTAGAAATTTCTCTGCTTATTTAAGTCTTTCACTTGCATTTGTCCATTTTTTTGCTTAATGGGGGGTACATGGGCTTTTTTTCCAGGTATCCCTCTTAAAATATCGCAGGGAATGATTCTAGAATAAAACAAAGGGTAAATGTACCTTAGATTTTCCTATTTAGCATTTATAGAAGACTAGACCTATTGTTTTATGAAAAGATATTGGCAAATGGCTACATGGAAGTGATATTTCATTTCTTAAAGCAACTCTTCCGTTTTCCTACAGGTTCCAGTTTTATGCTGATAATGTGCTTTTCACTGTGGAAATCTGCCATATCCATGGCACGGCACAGTCTTCACTTCCTAAGCCGAGGCAGAGAAGACTTCTGAGAGCAGGCACACAGGAAAATATTGTGCCCCATTTATTTCACGTATTCAAATACTGTTTTTATCTTCCACGTGTTTTCTATTTCTTGAAGTCGGAGACTGTCTTCTTTGTGAAGGTACTAAATGAGAACTTATTGAACTGTTGCCTTTTGTACAGGAAGAAATACCTAAGCTTCTTGCAATCTGACTATCAGATGGCTATTTGCTGTGCATCTACCATCTGATTATTAAACTTTTTGATGACTTGGACAAAAATTGCAAGTGTAAGTTAGGTTAATACATGCATGATCTTTAATAACCATATTAGAAGATTTATGTGTAATCCTTAGTTAGGTTAGCAAGAGTCAAAAAATTTGATTCATCTTGAGCAGACTGTGACTGAGACATTTAATTTCATTAAATCACAAAGCAGGAAACTAAATTGTGAATAAGAATATTGGTATTTTCTTTTAGTATTATTGTTAGGTATCTGTCTAGCCTGTAAAATATGGCCCCAAATTCTGTCCCATTGCTTAAGTTTTCCATTTGTAATTCCTTGCAACTGCTGGACTTCTTGGAATTTTTTAAATGGGGAAAAGAAATAAACAAGCAGTTGTTTGCAATACAAAAGCAGCATGACTGTGGGAAAAGCATAGCTGGGTTCATCCAACTGTCCTCCGTCCTTGCTGGGTAATCTGAAGCAAATTACTTATTCTTGCCAAACTCATTTCCTCAGCTAAAGCATAAGTATAATATAATGCCGCTCCCCACACCATTGAATAGTTAGCGTGTGAATTAAGATCCTCTCTAAGTATAAATTGCCTAACACCGTGCCTGGATGCTAACAAGTATTCAATAAATGATATCTGTGGTTATGTACCTATGATTACGTTTACCATGAAGACATTTTAATCATTCATTGCAAAATGCCTTCGGACGCCCACCTTCTAGGTGATAGGGTAATACCATCATGGAGCTTACATTTCAGAGTAAGACAGAAAATGGATAAATAAATAATCCATCAGGATGGCTTTTTCCATCTTAAAAGTGAGGTCTGAGGCAGCTGTAAAACAGAATGGTCTGCTTTTTGCTGTTGCTGCCTTTCCAGGCTCGGCCACAAAACACAGCTCTCCTCAACTTCAGACCATGAGATTATCCAGTTTTTCAATCTGTAATGAGACATAGCATGCGAAGCTGTGGAAATAAATCTCTCAGCACTGGTTCATGGGGCAGAAAAAACAGACCTCTGTTCTAAGACACAGTCTAAGGGCTGATGCATGAAACACACTAAAGGACTAGTCACTGCAACAAGAGGCAAACTGGAAACAGAGGAGCCATGTCGACCAGCTTGCCAGAAATGTGACACAGATGGAAATACAGACCAGCAGCTTCTCATGTCCTCAGATGGTCTCTGCGCCTCTGCGTGTTTGTATGCAGCTTCATACAAACTAATAACTAGAGGATACACATGTGGGGTGAACAGCTGGCTTTATTTTCTCTTCCAATGAGTCAAAAAAGTGAAAACAGCCTGGTCTAATCACTATGCAGTTTCTGAGGTCAAATATTAACTCATGGTTTCAAACCTGGGTTTATTTGCCGTGACATTCAGTGGCCACAATAAACAGCAGCAATATGTGGCCTTGATTGGGGTACACACAGGAGACAACTCGATTTTTCTCCCATGACCACCTTCAGAGCTCTGTGGGTGCCTCCTTTTCCACACCTTACAGACATCCTCTCTGTCTGTGACACATTCAGGTATTAAAATCTCCAGTCCTGACATTCAATGGCTGTTCCTAAACTCACTGTCCATCTGCATTCATCAGGGCAGAGGATGGGGGAATGAGGGAAGAGGCAGTGCTGTACATATTAATGCTGGGATGATGGAGCACCTGGGTGGGCTCCTTAGAGTCCCTGACAGGGACAGTGCACTCATTGGCTAGCCTCTTCAGATCCTTCCTCAGCTTGGGTACATCTCCAGCCACGTACAGCTAAGGGCCTGCAGGCAGGATCCTCTAGATGGCTCAAACACCCACAGCATCTTGGCCACACCAAATGTGGACCCGTGGTTTACTCTACAATGAGCCCCTGTCTCTCCACACATGTCTATTTCAGCCACTTACTCCTGTTCTAGCTAAAAGCAGGTGCTGATTTAATCATGCTCCCAAATTCCTGGAGACACATGTCAGGCTCTCCTGCGAGAACTCTCTCACCAAGCTCTATCCACGTGGCTTCATAGAGACTGAACTATGAGGAGGGAAAGCTCGCTCCTTCCCCTCTGGCAGGGAGAGGTCAGATTATACCTTTTATAGGCAGCTCCATTCTCTACATTCGATGGTCTTAGAGCTTCCCTGATTTTGGCCTGAATAGGAGTGGGGATCAGGGAGACAGCCTCTCCCATGCCCTACCCCTGCAAGGGGAAGAGAAAAGTCAAAGTTGCCCCTTTCCTAAGCTTGCCTTTCAAGGATCCTCTTCTTGCATTTCTAGAGGCGGATAATAGTCACTGAATCAGTTCTCTTGTTAATAAGTCCTGGAT
Source organism: Equus quagga (assembly GCF_021613505.1). Classification (NCBI taxonomy): domain Eukaryota; kingdom Metazoa; phylum Chordata; class Mammalia; order Perissodactyla; family Equidae; genus Equus; species Equus quagga. The sequence continues at coordinate 114,162,076 of NC_060272.1, forward strand.
GTAGTTATCCAGTAGCCAGCTTTTTCTATAATATAGACCTATTACCATCTATTATCCTAAATTTAAGGCTTAGCTGAAATCCAAAAATATCAGGAAAATTCCATTCCATATTCTATTACATATCATTAAGTTTACTTGAATTATCATCAAAATTGAGATACCAATCAAGGATTTTCAAAGTGGAACTCTAATATAGGAATCTACAAGAATACCTAGTATTTTCTTTTCTTTAAAAAGGAATTTGTCTGAATAAAAATCTGCTTGCACTCCCCTCTCTTCTTGGCAGTGGACTCCCATTTTTTTCTGTCATTATTTGTAACATTAAACTTTAATCTTTAAGAAAGAGAGACAGAGACGCAGAAGCTCATGGGGAAAAAGCAGGGAAAGAAAAAGTAGAGAATGTTTGTGAATGAGAGATTTAGAATTTTTAGATGAAAATTTTAGCCCATTATTCTGAACTTTTCATGCCACTTTTCCACCAAAGAAAATAAAATAGCAGCTGATATACGATGTTTCCTACTTTCCGTGACATGACCTACATCTTTCAATGGATGTATGCCTGTCAGAGCATTTTGGGAGCAACATATGTGAATTTATCCTGAATAACCGCAGAAATAATCTCAGAAGCCATACCATTCTATTCTGAGTGTGGCAGTTTGTTCCCAACTGAGTCCCAACTGCTTTGAGGTGCAGAGCCTGGCTGACTGCTGACTAGTCATTTGGGATGATGACCCGCAGGCAATGGTTTGCAAAAGTTAAGAAGCCTGGGGACAAGAGAACCTTCAAAGATTTGTGCTAGGTACCAGGAGATTTTCAAAATTCATAAAACTGAAGGATAAAAAGCATCAACGTCCCAGCCTAGTGGCTGGGTCAGATCCCCATCACAGAGGTCTGAATTTCTTAGAGGATTTTCCAACCAGTTTGTAGTTTCCTAATCCTGCTAACCTTGAATCAGACACCAAATTTGCTTTATCAGTGGTCTTCTTCTAACACACTCATGGTCTACAGTTGAGTTGGAAAGACTATAAATACTGTTTTCTTATTTGGAGCCAACTATCTTGCCTTCTGTGGAAAACCACAGAAGTGTATTTAAAACAACAACAAAAAAGAATGTTTATGTACTTGATTATGAGATATGGACATTGGCTTGTTAAAACTTTCACTCTATGAAGACTCCAGTGCTATGAACAATCCTTTTGCACTTATTTCATGAACTAGGCCTTAAATAAGGAAAACTGAAAGTGTAAACATGCATGAGCTGTACCATTTGTTTTCATCAACAAGGAGTATCATTGATTACAGAACTTAAGAAACTATAATTAATTCCATGCCTAAGAACAAAAATCTCTATTTATGTTGGGACAACGCTCAAGTAAATCGAATGTCCTCAGATCTCACTGAACATGAGGTAAAAGGACTGAAAATGACATAATATTAAAACTCACTACCTAAATCTCACTACTTGTCAGCCTTCACTTGCCTAACTGCACAGCCTTGGCCGCTCCCATTGTCTGCATTCTCGCCAGTCTCCTTTTCTACTTTTTCCTTGTAGCAGCTTTATTATTATTTTTTCAATGCAAGATTGTTTCCCCAAAGTAGCAAAAAGTAAGGTCACTGAGAACCCCCAAGGTTTACATTTTACAGCTTCAACCACACAGGGAAAGATTAGACCAACTACCTCTTGAGCCAAAGTGTAAAATATAAAGATACAGACTTATTGGCCCAGTTGAGTGGCAACTGATCCCTGGGCCAATTAACTGGAGTCAGGGAGCTGGCCACATTGGACACAGGCTGCTTCGGTCTCTGTGGTAGCCTCAAGATTATAAGGAGTGGACACAGTTTCACTAAAAGTAGCAGATCTTTCCTAATGAGAAAATAAGGGCTTCAGTTTTCACTCTTTCATTCATTTACCTATTATTTGTCAGACATTTTAGTAGATCCTGGGGATACAACCATAATAAGAAGAGTAGTTCTTATCTAACAGAACTTATGTCTTATGGCGGATAATGATAATTAAACAAGAACTGAAAATGTAGTAAAATAACAACCATCATGAATACTTTAAAAAAAATTATTCACCATGCTAAACACTTTATCTCCTCTAATTATCATAAAACTTAGTAGGATCACTGTACAACTGACGAAAACTGAGGCTCAGCCTGGCAATGTAACTTATTCCAAGTCATAAACTCAGAAAGCACAGATTGGAGATTTTGAGAGAGGTCTGCCTGACACCAAAGTCTGCATCCTTTTACAATATGTACACTCTAAACGGCATTCTGATCAGAGATGCACACAGGAACATGTAAATGTGACTTCCATGGTCAAGGAAAGATTCCCAGAGGAACTAAAGTATAAATTGGAGCCTTAAGGATGAATAGAATTTAGCTAACTGAAGAGGCGCTGGTGTGTTCTAGATAAAAACAACAGCAAATAAACGAAGAGAAGGGAGTGACACAGTCATGATTGAGGAAATGAAAGACCTGAAGTACCTCTGAGACATACCCGAAGGAAGGGAAAAATACTGTCAAGAGAAAAGCTAGAGGAGAATTCATCCACATCAATGTATGGATCAATAGTTCATTCGTTTTCATTGCTCAATAGTATTTCATTATTTCAGTACCATTTTATATTCCTACCAGAAGGGTATGAGGGTTGAAGTTCCTCCCTGTATTCACCAACACTTGCCATGATCAATCTTTTTAATTTTAGATCTTCTAATAGGTGTGAGATGATATCTCCTTGTGGTTTTAATTTGTGTTTCCCAAAAAATATCGAACATCTTTTCATACGGCTATTTGCCATCCATATATCTTCTTTGATGAGGAGTTTCTCTTACAATTTTCCCATTTTTTATTGGATTGTTTTCTTATTATTCAGTTTTGAGAGTTCTTTAATATTCTGTAATTCAAGTCCTTTATCAGATATATGATTTATAAATATTTCTCCTAGTTTATGACTTTTCATTCTCTTACCAGTATCTTTTGCAGCAGAAATTCTTCATTTTGATAAAATCCAATTTATCGACATTTTCTTTCGTGAATCATGCTTCTGATAACATATATAAAAATTGTTTAACTAAACCCAAGATCACAAAAATTTTCTTCTGGGTTTTATTTCAGAAGTTTTTTAGTTTTAATTTTCCATTTAGGTCCATGATTCATTTGGGGTTAATTTTTGAGTCACAGGGAAATTCAAAGGACTTGGAATAACCAAAACAACTTTGAAAAAGAAGAACGAAGTTAGAGTACTACCCGATTCTAAGAGTTGTGATACAGCTACAATAATCAAGAGTGTGATATTCGTCTAAAGAAAGACAAATATATCAATGCAGCAGAATAGAGAGTCCAGAAACAGACTCCTTCATATAGGGTCAATTGATTTTCAACAAAGGTATGGAGGTAATCCAGTGGAAAAGGCTAATCTTTCCAAGAAATCACCCTGGAACAATTGGATATCCATACGCAAAAGTAAATAAATGACAAACTTGCATCCATACCTCATGCCATCCAGAACTAGTTATAATTGTTAACAAAATAGTTAAAAAGTTAACAAAAATGTGACTAATAGAATATTAATAGTACAATATGAGCATTAATACCACCTATCTATGTCAAGAATAACACTAGAACTACATAGGAGTAAAAATACCAGAAGAGGAAAAAGGTTTCACTAAAATCAGAATATCACCTATGTGGTACATAGATAAAAACAGTAACACAAAAAAGCGGGTGCAAAAAGGAAAAGCTTTAAATTAGATCAAAGAGCTTTTTAAAAGGAAATGTCATCATTTTAGGAAAGAATATTTTCTTATTCTAGTTGTTTTCAAGCTTATTTTAGTCATGAGCTCTTATTCAAGGGAAATCTTAAGCAGTACTAAAACAAACAACTCTGGTTGAAGCTAGGGTGAGGACCCAAAACCACATCGGCTTACTGCTCTCCACCCCCATCTTTCTACATACACATAAACATCTATCACTGAGGTCCTGAGAATCCTTTAGGGAGACCTTAGTTTGAACACCAGGTCCTTTGTGTGAACGTGGGAGAATCTCTCTAGGGTAGGTAGACGTAGAATTGTGGATCACTGGTATGCACAGTATCAGCTTTCCCAGATGTATTCGTGTCCTAGGGCTGCCATAACAAAGTACCTCAAACTGGGTGGCTTAAAGCCACAGAAATTTACCGTTTCACAGTTCCAGAGGCTAAAAGTCTGAAATCAAGGTGTTGGCAGGGCCATGCTCTCTCCAAAGCCTCCGTAGGAGGATCCTTTCTTGCCCCTTCCAGCTTCTGGTAGCCGCAGACATTCCCTGCAGTAGCATAACTCCCATCTCTGCCTCCAATTTCACATGATGTCCTCCCTGTGTCTTCACATGGCCTTCTTGTAAGGCCAATCATGCTGGACGAGGGGCCCACTCACTCTGGTATGACATCATCCTACATTAATTAATTACATGTGCAATAATCCTGTTTCCAAATCAGTTCACATTCTGAGGTACCAAGGGTAAAGACTTCAACATATCTTTTTGGGGGTGGACATTATTCAGCCCATAACACTAAATAATTCCAAATTGTGCTTTAAATTAGTTGCACCAATGTTCGCTTCCAGTAGCAATGTATTAGAATTCACTTTTTCTCCGTGCTAAGCATTATTCGATTTTATAATTATGTCTAATTTTATGGCTACACAATGGTACTTCTCTGTTGCATTTTCTTGATTACTAATGAAATCGAGCATCTTTTTATATGTATAATGGGCTTTCTAGTTTCCTCTTTTGTGAATTTCTTGCTCATGTCCTTTGTCTATTTTTCTATTGGGTTGCTTGTCATTTTTTACTGATTTATAGGAGGTCTTTATAGTTTTTGGATACTAACAGTGGCTACCTAAATGTCTGCTATATTTTACATATTAACAACTAAAATCTAATCTTTAATGCAACTAACTTACTCTATTAACCTAAAAAAGGCAGAAATAAAAAGTTGGAGATGGAGGAGTAATACATAGCATTTGGGAAGTATGGTAGGAACATGAGAATGGAATTGGTCACCATTAAACACACACACACACACACACAAACATCTCCACACTGATTAATTGCTCTTACTCCCAAGGTGAAATTGCTACTTCCAGGCAAATAGGGAGGCTTCTCATGATGCCAGGTCCCTTAGTGGAGGACCCAGAGCACTTTTCCATGATGTAGAATAAGATTAAGGAGAGGACCAAGTCAAACCTCAATAACTAGTTTCCAACAATTTCCTCTATTCTTCATCTAAAGCATCACTGTAGAACTCATGAAAAGATCTGAGTGCCAACATGCTGGAAAATATCATACATGTTTAAGGGAAAGACTCGAACCATTTAAGCAACCACTTGGAGGAAGCCACCAGTAAGAAATCCGAATTTTGGCAACAGATAAAAGCCAGCCTACCTTCAGAGTTTATTCTGTTTGCAAACATTTAGGAACATGACTAGAAGAGAGAATTTAAAAATCTCTAAAAGTAAAAGGTGGTTGTCTTCACTTTGTGCTCAGGAGGATTTCGAAGATAATGGCTTTTTAAAGTATAATTTGTCCATTCATAAAAGTTGTGTGTGTATATATACTTACACAAATAAATATGGAAATATACAAATATAAAACTGAGAAAGGGGGGCCGGCCTGGTGGCGCAGCAGTTAAGTGCAAACGTTCCGCTTTGGTGGCCTGGGGTTTGCAGGTTCGGATCCCGGGTGCAGACATGGCACTTCTTGGCAAGCCATGCTGTGGTAGGCATCCCACATATAAAGTAGAGGAAGATGGGCATGGATGTTAGCTCAGGGCCAGTCTTCCTCAGCAAAAAGAGGAGGATTGGCAGCAGATGTTAGCTCAGGGCTAATCTTCCTCAAAAAGAAAAAAAAAACTGAGAAAGTATACGCAAAGTCACACTACTCAAAGTCAAGTGCATTTCCTTCCAGGTTTTTTAACATAAATCTGTTTGTCTATTTATTTATTTGGTTGACTGGTATAGTAGTCGGGGTAAGTTGCAGCTTATGCTGTAGTAACAAATTAACTCTCATATCTAAGTGTCTTGATACAACAAAGGCTTATTTCTTGTTAACTCTGAATGTTCAATATAAGAGCACTTTGCTCCACTCCACATAGTCTCAGGCTGATAGAAGCTCACAATCAAAAATGTGGATTCAGAACTCTTTTCAGCAGAAGAGTAGAAATAGTAGAAAATCACACAGAAGCTTTTCTTCTCACATTTCACAGAGAACTAGTCAATGCTTCCACCTAATTGCAAGGGATCTGGGAAGGGTAGGTCCCCTATGGCCAGGAGAACCGGATATTATAAGCATTATAATGTCTACTGAAGCTAGCATACTTTCTTTTCTTTTTTATTTTGGAGGGGTGGTGTTTCTTCTTAGTAATAGTTTCTGAAGAATTTAGCTTTCTGTCTTATGCAACCCAAACTTATCTCTGAATTGTTGGGAATTTCCATGTGTAATGTTATATTGGCACATTTTAGTTTAAGCACATTATTTACTAAATTCTTTTCTGGAAAGGATCAGCTTATTCTAGTAGGAATATAGCTGACAGGTATGAGCAGATATGAGCCCTGGAAGGTAGCAGGCAGGGAGCCCTCCATGGTCACAACCTCTGTGAGCTACTTCTTACAGAATTTCCAGTCCCAACATTCCAACAAAACGGGAGTTTCTTAGCCTTGAGATTAGAAAGTAATGCATTTTAATTTATTACAAATTTGAACTCTCTTCCTCCTCTACAAAAGTGGTCATTTGCATTTGATTTTACTTTTCAATAAATATATAGCCTTTTCTCTTTTCCTGAAAGAAAGAAGCAATTAATCAGCCACAAGAAAAAACTGAGATAATACAAAAGACATGTGGAGTAGGAAAATTCATTTCAGGTTTAATAATGTCAAATGTGCATTTTCACACCTTTGAGAGGAAAAAAAAGGATAAAGCTAAAATCAAATTTTTAAAAATCTGACTTCTGATCTGTTCTATAAATTTTGAAAATTTTTGCTTTGCCTTTTGGAAATGCAGAGGTTTGACAGAAATTCATACCTTTATCACTGGACACAGTGATCGTTGCTCACAGCCCTGCCTAGCATCTTGTAAGGGATATTTCAATTTAATTTCAATCTCTGTTTTTTATACATTAGTTTTATTTGAGGAAGGCAGAAGATATAATGTATTAATCATGCACTTCTGGGCTCTGTCACCTGAAATTTTAAAATATTCTTAGTTCAAACTGTGTTTGACTTCATGGCCCAGTTCTAATGCATACCATCTCTACCACAACATCTTAGAACTCATTAGGAGAAATTATATGTTCATTCTCCTGTCACTTCATAGCCATTTGTTAACAAATCCCTTTAATAAGGAATTTATTACTATTTTTTGCTAATTGAGAGCTTGCTTTTCTCATCTAATTGATTTTGAACTACCTGGGAGCAGAAAGTGTGTTTTATTTCATGCTAAGAAAAAAACTGTATTCGCTTAGCTTCCTATGGCTGCTGTAAGAAATTACCACAAACCTGGTGGTCTAGTATCAGAAACCTATTATCTCAAGGTTCCGGAGGCTGGAAGCCTGGAATCAGTTTCACTGAGACAAAATCCCAGCGTCGGCAGAGCCACGCCTCCACCACAGGCTCTGGGGGAGAATCTGTTCCTTGACCCATTCAGCTCCTGGTGGCTGTCAGCATTCCTTGACTTGTGAGCACATCACTCCAATCTCTGCCTCTGTGGGCACATTGCCTCCTTCCCTTCTTTGTGTGTCTGCTGTCCCTCTGCCTCTGTCTTATAAGGACGCTTCTAAAGGTGTTTCAGATCCACCCAGATAATCCAGGATGATCTCTCCATCTCAAAATTCTAATCACAGGGATGAAGACATGGACATATCTTTGGGAGCTATATCAGCCGACTTACACATATCCCAACAATTGCCCAGCTTAGAGCACAATCCTTAGGGCATAATAGGCCCTCAGGATCATCTTGACAGTGAAATTTCTGTTTCTCTGTCTCTCTGTTTCCAATGTCTCTTATCTCTACTTCTCCTGGGTTATTTCCTCTTCTGTGGATTGACTTCTTTGCTCACCATCAAAGCCAACCCAGAATAGCAGCCTTCATTTTAGAGACTCCATAACTTTCCACCTCAGTTCTCTACAGATTACTAATTCATTCTTTCAATGGCCTTATTCCAAAATTCATGGGAGAGACTGTCTAACCTCTCCTTTGTGCCTGTGTTCACTATTTGGGCAGGCAGCTTAAATCAAAAGGAAGAGTTCAGAATTATAGATTTTGCAGATTCTCTCTTAAGGAAGTGGAGCTGGGAGGAGATATAACTGATACCTACGATACACACCTCCCTAGTCCTTGGTGTCCAATACTACCTTCAGTCTACAGGTTTGCTCATCAGAGTTTTGGAAATTTACTGAATCAACTCCTTTCCTTTGTTTTCTACACACAATCTCCAGAAATCTGGTAACCTTTTCTTTTTCTAGGCACACTCCACTGGACACCACAAGGACTGAACTTGGACAGACTATGGGCTCCAAGAAGACATCTGATTTCTACCCCAGTTCAATCTCTATCTCTACATACGATGACTTTCGGCAAAATGCATTATTTCTAGTTCTAATGTTTTAGCTTCAGTAGGAGAATATTGTATTTTAATCTCATTCTCCTCTAATTTGAACAACTCCAAACTAATGTAAAAATATACTTTTAATGAGTAATTAAGAAGTAATATAAATTTCTAAATGAATGCATTTTATTATCACTCCAAAGCAAATCATATGATGCATTGTGAAATCCAATAATAGCAACAGAAACAAGAAAAAAAAAACAGAGAAATTCTATTTTGTTGCTGCCAACAGACTGGAAATCCCCTGTAAGAAATATTTCAAAATTAAGATAGCAGCTGGAAGCATTTAGATATTCCAAAATACTTCAACATTCCTTATAGGCTGTCATTTAAGGAAGATTTTTAATCATGTATTTTAAAAAGAAACAAAGGGCAGGCTTATCAGCAAAGTCGTTTTTAGAAAAATTGCTTTCTTATTTCTAAGCAAAGCAGAGATTATAAATATTTGGCTCCAGACGAGTCGTCTTCTTCTGAATCTTCAGGAAAATATCTTTGATTCGTGCCTGCTGCTTCCCCCATCCCCGCCCCTATTTTCAAAGCCATATAGGCAGGAGATGGAAGGATGTTAATCTCACATATATTGAACCAATAATTAAGTAAAAAACGTTTATGGCATTTCCTCTGAACGTTTCATGTGAGCTTTTGTCTGCTATTGTACAGTGTGGACTTTTTAAAATTTTGTTTTCCCGAGAGACTCATAAGCCTCTTCCCTAAAATGCTTTCATCCTTTTTGTTTAATTCCTCTCAAAATTTCCCAGGACATTCTTTTGCTCCCTGAAAGCAGAGAAGTTTATTTTCGGGAAGTTGCTTAACTTTCTGTGGATGAGAGTTGCCCTAGGCACTGGGTGCATATTATCCGCCATCTAGTCTAGATGGTGCTGAGTCTGAGCTCTGCGTTACTTTAATGTCTGTGTGTGCCTACCGCCAAATCAAGTATCAACTATATGTCTCATGAGGGGCTGGCCCAGTGGCATGATGGTGAAGTTTGCACACTCTACTTCAGCAGCCCGGGGTTCATGGGTTCGGATCCTGGACACAGACCTATACATTGCTCAGCAAGCCACGCTGTAGTGGCGACCCGCATGCAAAATGGAGGTGGATTGGCATGAATGGTAGCTCAGGGACAATCTTCCTCAAGCAAAAAGAGGAAGACTGGCACCAGATGTTAGCTCAGGGCCAATCATCTTCATCAAAAGAAATATATATACATATATATATATGTATGTCACATGAAGCTTAATTATTGTTAATTAAGCATGCTCACCTCCTCACATGAAAGATAGTACTTAAGATTAAACTATGGGGGCTGGCCTGGTGGTGCAGCAGTTAAGTTCGCACATCCCGCTTCAGCGGCCTGGGGTTCGCCGGTTCAGATCCTGGATGCAGACATGGCATTGCTTGGCAAGCCATGCTGTGGTAGGTGTCCCACATATAAAATAGAGGAAGATGGGCACGGATGTTAGCTCAGGGCCAGTCTTCCTCAGCAAAAAGAGGGGGATTGGCAGCAGGTGTTAGCTCAGGGCTAATCTTCCTCAAAAAAAAAAAAAAAAACGATGAAACTATGTCATTTACATGTTAGTTGTAAATATATTTTGTCAGGAAAGCACCATACATTCTTTGGAAAAAAATTTTCCTGACAGTATTTTCACTTTTCTCTCTAATTTAGAAACTTCACCAAAAAAGACTGATGTAAGAACAAGATACAGAAAGAATTCTCACTAAGAATTCTGACTAAGGGGAAGAAAATCTGGAGTAGGCAACAGGCATCTTTTTTTCTGTTCTGAAAATCCCAAGTTCCTAAATTTGCTTCCTTTTCAAAGCTGGGTATTATGTTGCTGTTAGGAAATCATACATTTAATGAATAAAAATCTGTGGCATTCAAAATGCGTCTTTGGGCCAGTGTGATCAGGGCTGCCTCCCTGTTAGCCCACATCAGGGATATTTGCACAGTGATTCCAGGAGTCCAGTTCACACCGCATATCCATTTTGTCCCATTAGAGCCTTCCCTCCCAGAGGAACCTCAGGTTTGTCTGACTAGCCAAACCAAACGGCCCTTAAATTGCCTGTTTCTGCCCTGTGGTATTCGTGAAAAGTTCAGAAGAGGCTGCAAAAGCTCCAAGTCAAATACACCATATGTGAATCTTCTCCCTTTAAAATGCAAATGTCCCTATCAAATTAAATAGAGCATATTTTCTTTTAATTCCCTTCAAAGGTTTCTGCCAGAAACTTGCAGGTACAATGAACCAAAAGCACAAAGCAGGAATATTTTAGAGTTTCTGAAAGAACTCCTCACCATTTGGCAAGATAAAATAATCCAGAAAATAAATTTCTACATGTTTCTAAATTTTTTACTATGGAAGAGATAGATATAAACTTCTACGCTAGTCTTTAATGACTAAATATCTCCTATTTTTCAACATTTAGAAGGAGAGACAGACAGACTGACCACAGCACTCAGCTGGGCTTCTTGTCCTCATCCATTCCATCCGCAAAATCTCAAACTGAATGTTTGAGAATAAGGTTTTGCAGAAAGTAATGGAGGGAAAATATGGTATAAAAATGTTCTCCAAAACATGATGTCAATTTACAATTGTCCCATTACTAAATGAGAGCCCTGTTTCTTGTCATCACTGTGAATTCTGTTTTAGCTTTAAAAACACAAAAGAATCTTTGTCAGTTCGGTAGGTGAAAGCTGGCATAACACTTTAAAAACTGCTTTCTAATTTTATAAACTCACGTCTTTTGCCCTTGCAAGGGAGGAAGATATTTCTTTTTCTTACACCTTCACATAAACTTTTTATGTTGAAAATGTCCATCTAATACTTATCTTCATTTTTATTCATGGTTTCTTAAAATGTACAGATTTGTTTAAAGACTTTCTTTTTTTAGAGGAGTTTTAGGTTTGTAGAGAAATTTGGGGAAAGGCACAGGGATTTCCCATACACCCCTGCCCACACACATGCATAACCTCCTCCATTATCAACATCCCCCACCAGAGTAGTGCATTTGTTACCATTGATATTGACACATCATAATCACCCAAAGTCCTAGTTTACATCAGGGTTCACTCTTGGTGGTGTAAGTTCTATGAGTCTGGACAAATGTATAATGACATGTATCCATCATTATGGTATCATACAGAGTATTTTCAGAGCCCTAAAAATTTTCCATGCTCCTACTATTCATCTCTCCCACTCCTCAATCCCTAGCAACCACTGATCCTTGTACTGTCTCCATAGTTTTGCCTTTTCCAAAACGTCATGATTGGAATCATACAGTATGTAGACTTCCAGATTAGCTTCTTTCACTTAATAATATGCGTTTCTGGTTCCTCCATGTCTTCTCGTGGCTTGAGAGCTCATTTCTTTTTAGCACAAAAGAATATCTGACTGTCTGGATGTACCACAGTTCCCTTATCCATTCACCTAGTGAAGGACATCTTGATTGCCTCTAAGTTTTGGCAATTGTGAATAAAGCTGCTGTAAACATCAGCGTGCAGGTTTTTTTGTATAGATATAAGTTTTCAACTCCTTTGAGTAAATACCAAGGAACACGATTACTGTTATCATTTGGTAAGAGTATGTTTAGTTTTGTAAGAAACAACTAAAATGTCTTAAAAAGTGGCTGCACCATTTTGCATTCCCACCACCTCCTTGCTGGTATGTCATGTTGTCAGTATTCTGGATTTTGGTCATTCTAAAGGCCAAAATGTGTAGTGGCATCTCATTGTTGTTTTAATTTGCATTTCCCTGATGACATATGGTGGAGCATCTTTTCATATGCTTATTTGCCATCTATAGATCTTCTCTGAGGTGTCTGTTAAGGTCTTTGGCCTATTTTTTAATCAGGTTGTTTGCTTTTTTATTGTTGAGTTTTAAGAGTTCTTCCTATATTTTGGATAATAGTCATTTAACAGATGTGCCTTTTGCAAATATTTTCTCCCAGTCTATAGCTTATCTTCTCATTCTCTTGTTATTGTCTTTCACAGTTCAGAAGTTTTTAATCTTAATTATCAACTATTTCTTTTATGTATCATGTCTTAGTTGTCGTATCTAAAGAGTCATCACCATACCTAAGGTCATCCAGTTTTTCTCCTATGTTATATCCTAGTTTTACAGTTTCATGTTTTACATTTACATCCATAAGTCTATGAACAACTTGATTTAATTTTATGAAGGGTGTAACATCTGTGTCTAGATCCATTTTTCTCATGTGGATGTCCGGTTGTTCCAAGACCATTTGTTGAAAAGACTGTCTTTTTTCCATTGTGTTACTACTGCTCCTTTCTCAAAGATTAGTTGACTACATTTATACGGGCTCTCTATTCTATTCCATTGATCTGTTTGTCTATTCCTCCACCAATACCACATTGCCTTGATAACTGTAGCTTCAGAGTAAATCTTGAAATCAGGTAGCGTCAATCGTCCAACTTTTGTTCTTCCCCTTCGATGTTGTTTTGGCTATTCTTTTACATTTTCATATAAATTTTAGGATTACTTTGTCAGTTTTAAAAAAATGACTTGCAGGGACTTTGATTGGGATTGAATTCACTCTATTGATCAGAGTTGGGAAAAACTGACATCTTGATAATATTGAGTCTTCCTATCCATGAGCATTGAGTATCTCTCCATTTATTTAGTTCTTCTTCAATTTCATTTGTCAGAGTTTTCTAGTTTTCCTCATATAGATATTGTACATAGTTTGTTAGCTTGATAATCTAATTATTTCATTGTTGGAGGTGCTAATGTAAATGGTATTGCTTTTTTTATTTCAAATTCTACTTTTTCATTGCTAGTGATTGACTTTTGTACATTAATCTTATATCCTGCAATTTGTTATAATTGCCTATTCATTCCAGGAGTTATTTTGTCAATTCTTTTGGACTTTCTACATAGATGATTGTGTCTTCTGTGAACAAAGACAATTTTATATCTTCCTTCCCAATCTATACACAATTTGTTTCCTTTTCTTGTTTTATTGCATTAGCTAGGACTGGACTGATTTTTTAACGTAATCAAAAAACTCAATCTTTTTCCTTATAACGTCTACACATAGGGTAAAAGAAGGGAAAAAAAATGTGAAAATGAAAGAGGCTCAAATTTAACAGAATATGAAAAAGATCTCTTTTTAAAAAATTCTATGTGTTCTAGCACACATGTGTTTGCTTACGTTTGTAGCTGACACCAGTTCTTGAGATAAAGAAATAATTTCAAGTCAGGACTCTGACCTTTGTGAGATTAGTCTGAGTCCAGGAGCTGTTTTCTCAATTATGCAGGTAGGAGACAAGCATATCAACTCACTCTAAAAGCAATTAAAGATGAATGACTCATATGATGCAGATACAAATGAGACTTTCAACCAAACATATTCATTTGAACTGGGAAATAAGTTCATAAGCAATCAGCTGGTCTGTCAGCTGTACACAGTATCCCTCCCTAATATGAGAGAGCCATGAATGAGTGTAAGAAGTTCCTTAGAGAATGTAGAACTAGAGAAAAGGGGTTTGGCATGGTATAGCCTCATACCTGCCCAGAAATGTATTGAGTGAGGTGCAGTCTTTAATAGGATCTGAACGGATTATTATGATTTAATTACTATGACTATGAGTAAACTAACAATCTGTCTTCTCTTATCATCACTCTATGACTTGTAGCATAGTTTTTGTCAGTCAATACTTGAATATTTGATGAACTGCTTTCTGCCTTACTCAAAGGCAACCAAATCAGATGTAAGATCTGGATTCCTCTTGACCTAAATGAGTTGACTTGTTAGTTTGGGGGCTTCTTTGGGGGGTTTCCCACACACTGAGTGCCATGTTAAGCAGAATTTACCCCTAAAGGGCAGTTTTACAGAGCTGACGGATAGGATATGCAGGTGTGTAGAAATTGTAATACTAATTGAAAGATAACAAACACTCCACCGCTCTGCCCTGGAGCTATAGAACAGCAGGTAACCATCTTTGCTTCTTCTTTATTCCTTTTTTCAACATTTTCTTTGCCAATAGAGAAATCTCTTCATTTCCTGTGCATTTAGAGTTTGGCTTTTTAAAACGTTCTGTTATTCATTTCCAAACATTCTTAAAATTTGTCAGCTTTATTTTAACCTGGTTAAAATATTGGTTTATGATTGTATCTTTGTATAAAGTAGTCAGTGGTTTCCAGCATAGATAAGGATGGTAGATAAACACCAGTCCTAAGTGGAAATATTTCTACACTGCCAGCCAACAGCCTACATGTGCATTATAGACCTGACCACAACTAGGTGATGAACGAAGGTTAAAACTTTCAGTTTTCAGTATATCCTCCTAATTAATTATCTGAGTACCTAGCATGGAAAGCATTATTTTTAGCGTTTCCAGAACAGATATAAAATCTCTGCTGTCAAGATGGTTATTAACTCTTTGAAAATATATCTACACATGTAGAGGTGAACAATAGCAGTTAAATAGCCTCTAAAATAACAGTAGAATAGATGTCTCCAGGTAGTACACATTAATATGGTGCAGACAATAAATACCAGGAACTTCTGATAAATTCAGAGAAAAACTATAAGCAAACTTGGTCAGAGCAACGTTCCATGGCTGGTCAGTCTTGAAAGATGAGTAGGATTCAGAAAGAACAGAAGACAAGGGTGACGGTCTAAAGGTGTGAAAAGACTAAACTGTGTGAACAGAAATGTTGGAAACAAGCATGCGGTATCAGAAGAGTGACTTTGTCAGTCAAAATAGAGGGGGAGGTCAAAGTTAGAAGCTATTTAATATCTAATGGCATATTTGAGCATTTATTCCTTTGTGTCCTTGGGAACGATTTTAATAACATTACAATGGAACATATCATATTACTGAACATTTTGCTTTATAGGTTTATTCTTCTACTCAACTGAGAATTCCCAGAGCAGGGGCTGTTTCGTTGCTTTCATCACCACTAGCATCTAGCACATAACCTGGTACGCAAAAGTAATTTACTAAACCTTAGTTAGATGATGAAAGGAAGCAAAATAAATACTGATAGATTTTCCTATTAGTAAAGATTGTAATTTACTATTAATTACTGGAGTTTTCATTCTCAGTAAGAAAGGCATAAGATATGTGAAGAATCTCTGGCTTCAAATAAGATTCTTTTGGGCTTTCCACTAAAAATGAGATCAATTGAAAAACATCATTGAAAATGTTGAGTTAAACAAAGTTAAATGGGTTTATTTATTTTTCTTTTTCCTTTTTCTCCCCAAAGCCCCCCGGTACATAGTTGTATATTTTTCATTGTGGGTCCTTCTAGTTGTGGCATGTGGGACGCTGCCTCAGCGTGGTTTGATGAGCAGTACCATGTCCGCTCCCAGGATTCGAACCAACGAAACACTGGGCCACCTGCAGCGGAGCATGTGAACTTAACCAAACTGCCACGGGGCCAGCCCCTTAAATGGGTTTATTTTTACACATTCATTCATTCAACAAATATTTCTTGAGTATCCACTATATCCTGGGCACAGTTCTAGGTAAAGCAGGATAAAGATAAAATAGTTAACAAAACAGATAAATATCCCCGCCCTCATGGAGTTTATATCCTAGTAGAGGGAAACAAAAAAAATTTTAAGTACATATGTATGGTAGTTTGCAAAAGTGGTCCAAATTGTTCACTTCTCCCTCTATAGACATCCTTTGTAGGGTAACATTGTAGTGCCCACCCATTCTGATTCTGTGCTTGGCCCTGTGACCTGTTTTGGCCAATAGGACATTAGCAAATTAATTTAAGCATATTGAAAGTCTTGCTGGCTCTTGTTACTCTGTGACTGTCAGGAGACTATGCCTTTGCTAGCTTGCTGAAGGATGAGAGACACATGCAGTAGAGCCA
Organism: Equus quagga; assembly: GCF_021613505.1. Taxonomy (NCBI): domain Eukaryota; kingdom Metazoa; phylum Chordata; class Mammalia; order Perissodactyla; family Equidae; genus Equus; species Equus quagga. Next base: position 114,178,566 of record NC_060272.1, read on the forward strand.
AGAAACTCCAGTCATCTCAATGAGCCCTCATTTAGACAACATCTGGGAGACCCACAGACATGTGAACAAGTCCAGCCCTTATTAGTATTGCCGCCTAGATGACCCACAGCTGGCGAGAGACACAGGCATGGACTCAGGACAGATCTGGGAAGCGCTATACATTTGAGGCTAAGTGAATGTTTATGGTTGCATACCATGAGGATATGAGCTTATTCGTCAATGCAGCATTAGTATGGCAATGTCAATAAGCATGACAGAGAAACACAAAGCTGAAAAGGTCAATAGGGAGTGCCAGGAGGGGATAATTTGGAAGTTTAAGGTAATCAAGGAAGGTGTCACTGAGAAGATGATATTTCAGAAAAGACTTAAAGAAGGTAAGAGAAGAGCCCAAGGAGGTATCCAGGAGGGAAGGGAGAGAATTTCAGGCTGAGGGAACAACGGGTGCAAAGAGAGAGCGTGGTGAGTTGGCGTGTCTGAAGAATCACAAGACCAGAACGGTCAGAGACGAAAGAAAGGGTGACAGAGAGACACGGCAGGTAAGATCAGGAAAACAAAGGGAGCAGGACAGACTCTACTTTGCAGAGCTCGAGGAATTCTCAAAGCCTTAATATGCTAACAAGCCTTGTGAGTTTCCAAAAAGGAGATTGAGAATTCCGCAATTCCTCAAATGTATTTGATGGTGCAACCCTTGTTTTCACACAGTTATCTCAAAGTGCTAGAGCGCCACAGAACCCACCGGTGGGCAGTGTTCATCTTAAGGTCTCAGGCAAGGCTGAGACAGAATGGCCTGAGGCTGGCTGAACTAGCACCCTGACAACATTCCAGGAGATCCAGCCACTCAGGCAGAGCCTGCTCCAATCACTCCCCCCAACCCGCACCCCACTATGCGATTTGACAGGCAGCAGATAGATTAGCTTTTTTCATTAGGAAAGTTTCATATGTGGCATATTACATCATCACACAAATGTTCCAACTGAAATAAAATTTTACCAAGAAAAAAATATCAGACAGCGTGTTAAAAGACACAGAAGTTATAAATCACTAAGCCTTCCAAGCTTTCCATTAATAAAAAACGAGGGTCCCTCCTCCAGATGCTCTCATTCCACACCATTTGGATGGAGAGCCAAGACTTTAACCTGTCTCAGCAAAGAACATCTCATTTGTAAAGAAAAGGGAGAAATGGAATTGCTGCGATGATTTTAAAGATGGATTAAGCTTTAGGTGGCTTACATGAAAATGCAGGCGGCTATTGATTTGTAACAGGAGCTCTCACCGCAGTCTAGGGTCCCTGACACCAGAGAGACTGTCTCTGTAAACACGAGGCAAGAATTTTCAATCACACTGTATTATCTGATACCACCTTTCCCTCTTCCTCTGACTTCTTCATTATGTTTTTTCACCCCTACTCCTTTCAATTATAGCTCCTTCTTCTGAAAGTAAGAAAGAATTTTAAAGGTGAGAATGTATAGCATCTCCACGCAAACAGAATCCACTGTGTGTATTATGTTTAATTTTCAAAATCTCTCGGCCATCAGCAAACTGTTTGATCAGTCATGCCTTCCATATTTCCCTCTGTCATATTATATGCGAAATAATGTGTGGAGGAACATCCTGAAATGTTGTAAATTAAGTATTTTGTGAGGAAATATGTTCCCTAAACAGTATAAAAACAGTTTAAAAAATTGCTATGTAAGTGCAAACTAGCTTTCTACCAACTGAGAAGAGGCAAATTTTCCTTTGCTCCCCTGAAAGATCCGTATTCCCTCCCTCCGTGACTGATGGCCCTCCTTAAACTCCATTTCTGCAGGCCAGAAGGGGGCCTTTTCCCCCTGCTTCTCTTCCACAGAGCTACTGGCAGGAAGACTTAGGAAACCTGCTTAAATGTCAGAAGGCATGCGCACAGGAGACCCAAAGCAAGCCCCTGCGATTGTCCTGCCGTGGAAACCCGCTGTCTGCCTCCCTCCCAATGTGAGTTATGCTTCCTGCTGGAGGGAGCCTCCCAACCACTCCACATATGAGCATGGCACTGCACCCTTAGAGGGGCTAGAACGGAAATATGCATTTAATCAAATAATAGATAACTATTGCTTACCGGAGAAGCTCTGTCTGCCAGATCGTCCGAGACGCCCAGAGGATAGCACCAATCCTGGCCACAAGGCAAATCCACTATAATTGGAGGAATAAGGTAGCGCTTCTATGTAAAAACTTATTAACTGTTCAAAATAAATTGAGTTGTTCAGGTACTAACATGGCAGAAGCTCGGTAGAGTATGAGCTATCACTTTGGGACGAGTCAGACCATTGGGAAAACTTCAGAGATGAGGAAACTTATCTGTAACATAAGCCTAAATTCAGTGAGGTAGGTTGAGAAACCTGGAGATGGATACAATAGAGGCTTCTGGTGCATACATATTCCTTCAAAAAAAAACCCCAGTATTATATTTAAACATATACCAGTTGCCAAAGGGGTGAACACAACCATAGGATTAATAATAGAATATAAGAATCATGATTTTCACTCTAGCAAATCCAAGGCAGTATTTCACTGTTTAAATGGCATCTACAATACGTGAATCCCATCATCTGTTTTATCTCTTATTACTTATTATATCTAGTTTATCACTGCCCTTCCTATGAAAGCAGTGATGTTTGACTAATATGGTTTAGCTTGAATGTTACCATGTAATGAATTTCTATAGAATTCCTTGAGAGAAACTTTTCTCGTACTTCAATTATTTTCAGTGATGGGAATTTTGAGAATTCATAATAACTTTTATTTTTTTCATTTATTTGAATAGCTAGAATGTGTGTTCATTTTAAAGAGAATGTATCACAAAATGTAAGGTGGTATTATTTAAAACAAAACAAAAGAAAAGAAAACTGTATTAAGTGTATCGGAGAAGGGAAAGTAACAAGACAGAATGCCAGTTCCCCAGGACCTTACATGCTAGAGGAAAAGAACAGAAAACAAGTAGCAAATGAGCAATCAGCATCATGTCAAAAGGTGATATGCATTATGAGGAAAATCAAACAAGATGATGGCATGGGGGAGGAGTGAAAGAGAAGGCCTTTCTGAGGAGGTGGCTTGAAAGCTTCAACTCGTACTGGAGCAGAGAATGCCGAGGGCAGGACTTCCTTGGGTCTAGGTTGTAGAATTCTGATGTTCTGGGAAATATCAGAGTGATTGAGAGGGGGGAAAAACACTTTTCCATAGAGATTCTTTCCGGAGATTCATAATACACATTAGCATGTTAAAGACACTTGAAAGGCCTACGGTAAAGAGAACTATTTAACTCAACGCTTCCCCAACTGCCTGAACACGATGGCCGATGGCCACGTTTTTGGTGGTGGTGTGTATCTGTGTGTGGGGGTTGGGAGAGTGGAGGGGTGGGTTGTAATATAACAACATTTCCACTGTTAGTTCTCAAAATACGTCTTAATGCCAAACTAAGAAGTTTGAAGACGCCCATAAAATAAAACCTGAATGGGGCTCCCTGTAGTTGTGCCATATGGCAGTCTGTTTGGAGTTTGATCTGTAGTAAATAGGAAACCATTTTAACTTTTGAACAGGAAATTTATAAGGTAAAAGTGTGTGTTTTGATCCTGTTATCCTAACAGTGATCATGCTGAGTGGGTTTAATGAAGGAGAAGAGAGAACTAGGGAGACTAGTCAGGAAACTATTATTCCAGCCTAAGCAAGAATGCCTGAACCAAGAAACAGCAAAGGGAATGAGGAGAAAGGTGGAGATATGAAAAATTAGGAAAGAAGACTTTGCCAAACGAGTGGCTAGCTCATCTAGAACACGGGAGAGACATAGTGAGTTGGAAGGTGTTGGTTGGTCTTGGGGTGGTAGATCAGAAATAACAAAAGAAAATTAAATTACATTTCACATGGCAACAAAGGATAGGCAAGGACAGAAGGATGAAATGACAATAAGGATCGAAACAAAGCTGAGGTTATGATATGAATGGCCTACAGTGGAAACTTTAAGGGTTTATGATTCATTTTATAGGCGAGGTACTAGAGGATTCTTAGTAGGAATGATTTGAAGTATGTTTTAGTATGTTTCATTGGGTACTAGTATGTAGGATTAATTGGAGAAGAGAGAGAATTGAGACAGGAGGAGCCATTCAAGGTCAATTTCAAAAGTCCAGGTGAAAGATAAGCAGTGCCTAAGAGAGAACGGAGCATGGGAATGGGGAAGAGGAGAGAGATGCTAAAGCTGTTTCACAGGGAAAATACCGGAACTGGCTGGGATCAAGTGTGTCACAAGCACTAACAGGGAAAGAAGAGTGGAGCATGACGGCATCTTTATCAGAACTGGGAAGATGGGTTAGACAATTAATTGAAAGTTAAGGTGGAGGCAGCAGGTACAGGGAGCAGAGTCTCCATTCCGTCTGGGACACACTGAGTTTGACTACCTTCTGGCTTATTCAGGAAGAGATGTTCTGCAGCCTGATCTGAGGTTGAAGGGAGATTTCAGGCCTAGAGATAAAGATTGGAGAGAGGATTCATTTAGCATAGAGGTTAAGAGTTTCTGACCAGACGCTATCTTGCCTCCACCATTCCACACTCCGTGACTCTGAAAGTTACCTCTCCTTTCTGTGACTTATTTTTTGTGTGTGTGAGGAAGATTGGCCCTGAGCTAACACCTGTTGCCAATCTTCCTCTTTGTGCTTGAGGAAGATTGTTTCTGAGTTAATATCTGTGCTGATTTTCCTCTATTTTATGTGGGACGCCACCACAGTGTGGCTCGACAAGCAGTGCTACGTCCATGCCTGGGCTCCGAATCTGCAAACCAGGGGCCGCTGAAGTGGAGCATGTGACGACTTCATCACCTGGCCGGCATCTCTGTGCCTTATTTTTTATTGTTGTTATTATTGTTATTAAATTACATAGATGAGAGACTTTTGAAGCAATGAACTGGAACAGTAATCTTCAAATACTCTCTCTACTCTCAGTATTTAATTATACAAGCCTTCTTATTCTTCATGAGAATGAGTAAATAATGCCTATTGCTATGGAGATTATATTTTGATTTTCAAATCCAAGCTCAGAAAAATAGCATATTAAAGGCACAATACACTATCTTGTTGCTCTGTGTACAAAACCCCATCATTTCCTTGGTAATGATTGACTAATTAAATGATTATAGTAACAGAGAGTCCAGACCTAGAGTTTGAAGTAGTTTTTGAGAAAATTCAAGACTGTCAGATTGGGACAGACCTGGAGGTTCAGAGGGATGAATGGAGAAAAGGTCACTTTATTCCTGAAGATTATATCTCAACTGGTTATATTATTGAGGATCTTCACCAGACTCAGCTCAGATATATTAGGATTAGGGTTAGGAAAATTTTAGAGAAATAAGCTCTCCAGAAATATATGGCTATGAGAATATTAACCATTTCTAATAGAAAAGTCTGTTTATTTTACATCAGAATGCTCACCAGTTACTGTTGCAATGAAACTGCAAAGATTATTAAGGCAGTTTAATGAAGGTGGTTATGAACTGCTACTTTAAAAATTCATGTGCCGTTAATCCAGCCTGTCTCTCCAAGTGGCCCTTCACAAAGGAAAGGATTACCCCACCAGTATGTCCTATTCTGTTGTGCAGTGAGGGGGCTTCATCCGTTCAACAGCTGATGGTTTTCTGGGAGCAGTTAATACCCGGAAGAGGCAAGCTCAGATGAGAACGGCAGTTTCTCTTCACCAAGGGAAACAGTTGGTTCATATTTCTTAAATGCAACAACCTCAAAAATAAAATCCCAAAGAACACTTTTGCGTGACTTTCTATTGTCTGAAAAATATTTTTAATATGTTTTTTAAATGAGGATTCAGTTCCTTTACTGAACCTGTCCTAATAGTGACCAAGAACATCTGTTTAAAATTCTGATGAAACACAACTGGCCTGTTCTACATAGAAGCACATACAGATTAGATCTTGTCTTTAAAGGTTTGAGTCAGAGATACACAGAAGAAGTTTTTAATATTTCAGTTTTGTTATCAAATGTATGTAGACCGCAAATTTTTTAGCAAGTGCAATCAGGTCATGTAAATATCAAGAGCTTCAGGCAGAGGAAATTTTCAATTGTTGATCACAAGTTTTTTTTGTTCTTTTGTTCTTTTTGCAATGATTGTTTCTTTCCTCCCAGAGGGTACTGTGATTCAAAAGACATTTTCCGCTAAATTCAGAATGAACATAAAGTCGGTTTGTTATTTAATGTTTGAAACAGCTGGAGCTAAAAGAATAGAATAACAGCATAGAATTTACAGTTGCATTTTATACGAAATAACACATCATCTCTATTTAGCTTCGGTTTTATAAAGATCCCCCTGCAAATTTGAAGGGAAGAATGTTTTCAGAATCTTCCAAAGAAGTGGAACAGGAAGCTGATACACTTAGAAGTGTGGGGCACTGGGCTGGGTAATTCAGTGGTTAATTCAGTGGGGAGAGTAGTTGAGTCTGACAGGGAAGCTCTGGGCTTCCTGGGCCCCTCGTCCCTGAAGTCTACAGTGACTTAGCACAAGCAGGAGTGAAGGAGCACTTTCGGAATTTTTTTAGCAGTGGGAGATGACCTCATAAACACCAAGTATGAAGGCTAAGCACCGGGAACAAAGACCTGAGTGAATAAACCTAAAACAAGATAAGATGCATTCACGGTTTAGCAGAGAGTCACGATTCCTTGAGAGCATAACCATAAAATAGGTTTATTTTTCCAGTAACTGCTAACAAATATGCTTTGCTCACTAAGACATCTTTTTCCAGCTTGGTGGTGAGCTCAGTCTGATGATTCAAATTTCCTCTCATTTTAGGTAATTAGAAGGGTCCCTCTTTCCTGCTCTGGCTCCTCACGGTTGGAGCCGAGGGGACAAGAGCAGACTCCCTGTGTGACTGTGGGCTGAGTCGTCTCCCTCACAGGCTGCACCACTGAGGCCCTGGAACTGAGTGTGGAAACAAGTATACTGCTAACTTCCTAGTCTCCGCTATTTTGATTGTAAAATTCTGAGGCCATTCATGTTTATTATATGCATGATCGTAAAGTGGCCAGGAGAAATTGAGATTGGGAGGTGAACCTGACAAATGAAACATAATAGACCCAAGATTAAAAGCTTCATCCCTAAGTCTCACTTGGCCACTTAACTAGCAAATGAAACCCAAGTGATCCTCTGAGCAACAGGAAGTGACGTAAATTTCCCAGAACTCTTGAGGAAGTCATGTTGATTTAAAATCTCAAACTAACTTACATAGTTTGGAATAATTGTTTACAATCTGATAAATGGAGAAGGGACAACATGGGTGGGAAATATAAAATAAAAACAAAAAAAATAGGCAAAAAATCAGAAAATACCTCATGTTTATATGTGTATATACATGCACATATAACACATACGGCTTTTTTTTCTTAATGGTTCACTTCCCACACATAAGCTTACTGAAGGAAGAAACATTTTCTGTCTGTCTCCTCCATATCTGTATCCCCCAGCACATAGAAGGCTCTCAAAAAATAAATATTAAATCAATCAATCAACCAATCAATCAACAATTATAGTCTGATTTTTAAAAGGGTGTGGACAAATGATACAATTGATAGGATCAAAACAGACTTCCAAGGCAACAATAGGATTACAGAGCCAAATGGGGAGTGGGGCATGACAGCATCTTCAGTAGTTGCATGTCCCTTTCATTCTGTATCAGAGTATTTATGAGATTGCGCTAATATTTGTTCACAGGTTTGTCTGCCCCACTAGACCACGATGCCTGCTTTTCTCCTGCTTAGTACAGTGTCTGGCACAGAGTATTCAATAAATATTTGATGAACGAAGGAACAAATAATAGGTACCTGGATAGCAAACACGATTCCAGATGTGTTACTAATTGAGATGTCAGGATTCCCTACAGCTTTAGATGAAATACAGTTATAGGGAGATATCCTTCTCAAAGGTTTTTCGGGCCTTTTGGACGACTTTGGTTTATTATTCCGTTCTTGAAACGCAGCGAGGAAGGAACTCAGTTCTTTCTCGGAAGTTCCACTGATGACCACATGATGGCGCTGGCGCTGCACCATAAATACAGAAGCAGCTGGGCCGCGTGGTTTCCCCAGGCCCCTCCGGGGGCCTCCCTCTCTCCTTTTCCTGCGCCTACTCTGGCTGTTTTTCCCCTCAGGTCCTCCTTCCCATCCAGTCAAGCTTGATACATATAATACTTGCCAAGAAGCTGTCAGACCGGAACTGGGTACGGCCCACCTGAAGCTGGTATTTTCTTTGTTCTCCGACAGGCCAAATTCTGTATATTCCTCCCATCTGAAAAAATATCTACGAACATTTTGCATGCTGTTTAAAGCTGTGCATCCTTAGTTTGAAGTATAGATTTTTTTATTTTGCACTTGATTGGCCCTTGCAAGTGACTATTCCTTTCTGAATAAAATAGCCAACAGAGCAAATTCCATCCCGATAAGTTATTAGAATCCTCCCAGCTACAGAAATTGAGAGCTAAGGCTTTGCCAACATATACAAAAGAAGTAGACTCTTACAGAGTATACAGCGTATGGATGCCTACATTCAAAGTAGATTGGAAAACTCAGGGAACAAAAGTAAATTATTTGAAAATCAGCTACTTGCTAAGAATTAAAAGTGAGTTCAGAAAGCAGATAATATGGTTTCCAAAAACAGAAAAGGGATAAAGATGTTCATTAAATTAAACTAGGATTTTCTTTTCTTTTAAGATTGGCACCTGAGCTAACATCTGTTGCCAATCTTCTTTTTAATTAATTTATTTATTTTTCTTCTTCTTCTCCCCAAAGCCCCCCTGTACATAGTTGTATATCCTAGCTGTAGGTCCTCCTGGTTGTGCTATGTGGGACGCTGCCTTAGCATGGCCTGCTGAGTGGTGCTAAGTCCGCACCCAGGATCCGAACCTGTGAAATCCTGTGCCACCGATGCAGAGCATGCGGACTTAACCACTCAGCCATGAGGCCGGACCCTTCTTTTCTTTTTTAATTGAGACAAATATTATATATGATGAAATGCTCCAAGATTTATGTTTCTTTAGAAACAATTTTATTGAGATATGATTTACATTGCATAAAACGCATCCACTTAAGTAAATAGTCCAATGAGTTTTGACAAATGTATGTATACTAATGTAAACACCACCACAATCAAGATACAGAACTTTTCCAATGCCAGAGAAAGTCCCCTCAGGTCAATCCCTTCCACGTCTCTGGGCTGGTTTTTATTATCTGAGAATACTTTTGCTTGACCTTGACCTTCGTGTAAATGGACTCATACTGTATAAATACCCTTTTTGTTTTTGACTTCTTTCACTGTTTTTATCTTTTGTTTTTTGATGTTCATCTATGCTATAGAGTGTATCAGCAGTTTACTCTTTTTTATTGCTGAATAGTGCTTGACTATATGAATATAGCTAGTTTTTATTCATCTCTTTCTTGGGCATTTGATTTGTTTCCAGTTTTAGCTTTTATGACTAAAGCTGCTATGAACCTTCTCATACCAGTATTTTTGTCGACATATGCTTTCATGTAGTTTGGGTAAATAGCTAGGAGTAGAATTGCTGGGTCATAAGGTAGGTGTATATGTTTAAGGTTATAAAAAATTGCCAAAGTTTTCTAAAGTGGTTGTATTTGTTTCCCAGGACTGCTGTAACAAAGTACCACAAACTGGGTGGATTGAAACAACAGAAACATCTTCTCTCAGAGTTTGGGAGTCCAGACTCCTGCAATCGGGTAGTGTGATATTAAGGTCTTACCATGGCCAGCCTCCCTCCGAAGGCTCTGGGGAAGAATGCTTCCCTGCCTCTTCCAGCTTCTGGTGGTCGCTGGCAACTCTTTGCATTCCTTGGCTTGTGGCAGCATCATTCTGATCTCTGCCTCCTTCCTCACATGGCCTTCTTCCCTGTATATCCCCTGTGTCTCTGGTTCAATTTCTCTTTTCTTATAAGGACACCAGTCATTGAATTTAGGGCCCATCCTAATCCACTATGACCTTATTTTAACTTGAATATAACTGCAAAGACCCTATTTCAAAATAAGGTCACATTCTGAGGTTCCACGTGGACATGAACCTCATGAACCAATTCAGGGGGGACACTATCCAACCCAGTGCAGTGGCTGGTTGAACAATTTTATACCTCTTGCCAATATGTCTAGGAGTTCCAGTTGTTCTGCATCCTTGCCAATCCTGGATATTGTCAGTTTTTAAAGTTTTAGCTATTCTAGCATACAAGTAGTGGTATCTCATTTTAGATTTTTTTTTTTAAGATTGGCACCTGCACTAACATCTGTTGCCAATCTTTTTCTTTTTTTTCTTCTTCTTCTCTGCCAAACCCCCCAGTACAAAGTTCTATATTCTAGCTGTAGGTCCTTCTGGTTGTGGCATGTGGGACGCCGCCTCAGCATGGCCTGATGAGAGGTGCCATGCCCCCACACAGGATCCAAACCAGTGAAACCCTGGGCCACCAAAGTGGAGCATGCGAACCTAACCACTCGGCCATGGGGCCGGCCCCTCATTTTAGTTTCAATTTGTAATTCCCTGATGACTGTTGAGGTTGAGGATCTTTTCATATACTTATTGGTTATTCAGGAATCCTCCTTTGTAAAGTTGTCTGGGATATTTTCCCATTTAAAAATTGGGTTGTCCTTTTTATTGATTTGTAGAAGTTATTTATATGATCTGGACATAAATCACTTAGATCTTTGTAATACAAATATTTTCTCTCAGTCTGTGGCTTTACTTTTCATTTTCTGCAGTGTCTTTTGATGAATGGAAGTTTAATTCTGATGTTCTCCAATTTTCAACTTTTATTTTATGTTTAGTGCTTTTGTGTCTCCCCTAAAAATCTACCCAAACGCAAGGTGGCAAAGACATTATATTTTCTTCCAGAAGCTTTGTAGTTTTAGCTTTTATGTTTAGGTCTATGATCCATCTTGAATTAATTTCTGTGTATAGTGTAAGCAAGAGTCACTGTTAATTTTTTCCCCACACTTATCTAGTTGTTCTGACTCCACTGTTGAGAAGAACCTTCTTACTCCATGAAACAGCTTTGCCTGAAAATTAATTGACTGAATAGGTTGTTTTGAAAATTAATTGATGGTACATGTTCTGCTCCAATGATCTATTTGCCTATTCTTGCCATATTGTTTTAATTGCTTTAGTTTTTTACTAAGTCTTGAAATCAAATAGAATGAGTCTTCTAACTTTGTTCTTTATCAGGATAATTTTAGTTAGTCCAGGTGCATTTCTTTTCTGTATAAATTGCAGAATTAGCTTTTCAATTTCCACCAAAAAAAAAAAAAACCTATTTGGATTTTACTGGGGTTGAATTGAATATATACTAAGTAGGCTTTTTAATAGTTAATTTGTAAAATCTATTTTTTGATAAGAAAATCTCACTTTCTAACCTTTTTAGTTTTCCCTAAATTTCCTTGGCTTTGTAAAATATGTATAACAGTCCTAAGCCAGATCAGAATTTATTTTGAAAACCTTGGAAATCATCCAATCCATTTTAAGCTACTCTTCCTTGAAAACAAATAATAAAACAAAAAGCTTCTCAATAATTCAAGTCTGGGAAAGACTTTTTCTGACATTAGAAAAAAATGTACATACTTAAGATAAGTAAAACCATAACTTCAAAAATGTTTTGGAGACTTTATTTAAAAAGAACATTTAATTTCCATTTTGTTTAACTGTTAGCTTCTAAATACTTCTCCATAGACTAGATTGAAACATACTGTCTGGTTATTTTAAATCAGTATATTCAAATTATTGAAAATTCAAAACAAATTTATTTTCCTTCACATCTCTCTTTTATTCCAGTATCCACTGTAATTATATATTTGCAATATATAGGTACAGAATGTTTGGAAAAATAAACCACAGAGAAAAAAACACCTGGCATATTTTGCTTTTCAAATGTTTTTAGTCTTAGGTTATTCTCAGTCTTATTTGTATTTCTTCCCACAAGAAATATTTCAATGCTCAGAAAGTAAAAACTTGAAAACAGTCTTAAATATTGTCATAATCCTACATTTATTTCAATATCTTGTTCCATGGCAGTGACACATTTTCAGGGAAACAACCCAACTGTCCTAGCTTCTTAGATACGACTGTTCACTTTATCCCAACCTCTCTTCAATTGTCAGTGAATGAAATACCTGGATTGTGGCAGAATGTCTTTTATTTTTCCAAATCCCAAATGATGAGAGCTGTAAAATTAAGGAGTTATTGTCTACAGCATCACAATGATTCAAAGAAACTTGCTATCTGGCTCTCACCAGACATTTTGAAAGTTAGTGCACATGTTGAAGGTGCCATCTGCTGGGATGCTCAGGGAGCACAGAGCCACAGTTTGCGTCTCCCTTGCTGACAAGACATTTTGATTCCTATATTCCTTCCATCATAAGATGTATTTTTCCCCTCAGTATAATATTCCTGAAATTAGGATGCACTGGAAAATCTACCTTAAAATGTACCATTGTAACTAGCATTTCTTGCCCCAATCAGAGAAATATATACCTGAGTTTCTTATAAGGAAATCAGTACAACAAAGTTTGCAAGACCAGATCTGTTTGGGGAATGGTTTATTGCTTTCTAAAGACGATTTATAAAGAAATTAATTAAGTATGAAAAATCTATATAATGAATGATTCAGTTATTAAGCATGACATTTATGAAAATATTTTAATGACAAGTGGAATTGTTTATATCATTGTAATATTAATGGGAAAAAAGACAACAAAACATATGTATCATTTAGCTCAGACTAAGGCACTATTGTATTTGAATGAAAGATTCAAAAGCCCTGGGTTCAAGTGCTACCACTGTCCTTTATTTCCCGTGTGACATTGGCAAAGTTAGTTAATTGCTCTGAGCCTCAGAGTCCTTATCAAAAAATGTTGTAAATTACAGAATTCGCAGGGTCATGAAAATTAAATGAATGTGAAGCCCTTAGAACAGTCTCTGGCATCGACTACAGTCTTACTGAAGTATTTATGAGTTTACAGGAAAAATAAAATAATTCAGGCCAAAAAATCAGAAGTTAATTTATGAGAAACATTTTTAATTCTTCATGAAGGACTTGTGCATTTCCTAATTTTCTAGAGTGAACATATTTTATTTCAATAATCAGAGAAATAAAGTAAAAATCAAAAATACAGATCTTAATATTAGTGCATATAGGCCAATGGGGCAATTACAAACAACAAGCAGACAATAATGGCATAATGGCTGTCAGGTCCTGATGCGGCTTCAAGAGTGGTGGGCCGGCTATGGGAAATGCAGGGCTGACAGGCCAATCCTGTATTAGTCCTAATTCTGTTAGACTGTGAGAGGTGCAATGGGCTCCATTCAAAACACTTGGGCAACTGGGAACATCAAGACAGAGAGGCATTGCCATTAGAATCTTCTATGCAGTTTATAAAAAGCACAAAATAATTAATACAAAAAAGTGATGGGTCCGTAATTTCTGCAATGAGAGATGATGTTCTTGATTTTTGCAATTACTGAGAATTGCACAAGCCTGGCATTTTCTTACACATGGATACCAATCAGGGAGGCGGTAATGAATCTATTTCTCACACTGGTAGTTAATATTTTCCTTTAAATTCCATAAAAACAAATAATTATACAAAGATGGAATTCTTTTTATCATAAAGAAATTGTTAGACACGTATGATAATGCACTATAATGGCGTTAGGAAATGCAAAAAATATCATTTTTTTTAATCCCCCTAGTACATAGTTGTGTGTGTATATATATATATATATATGTATATATATATATTTTTTTTTTTTTTTTCTGGTTGTGGGTCCTTCTAGTTGTGCCATGTGGGATGCCTCCTCACATGGCCTGATGAGCAGCGCCATGTCCATGCCTAGGATTCCAACCGGTGAAACCCTGGGCCAATGAAGCAGAGCATGGGAACCCAACCACTCAGCCACGGGGCAGCCTCCAAAATATCAGTTTTAACAATATGTAGGGGCCGGCCTGGTGGCACATTGGTTAAGTGCACACGTTCCGATTCTTGGCGGCCCGGGGTTCGCCGGTTTGGACCCCGGGTGCGGACATGGCACCACTTGGCACGCCATGCTGTGGCAGGTGTCCCACATAGAAAGTAGAGGAAGATGGGCACGGATGTTAGCTCAGGGCCAGGCTTCCTCAGCAAAAAGAGGAGGACTAGCAGTAATTAGCTCATGGCTAATCTTCCTCAAAAAAAAAAAAGAAAAAAGAAAACAATATGTAACTCTTCACATATATTGTGGCTGTCTAACTCATAATAACATAAATATCTGTTAAACTTAAACATAAAGAATGCATAAATTTTATATGCTTAAAACTACTCCCATGAGAGAACAAGTTTCCTGGGATTAAGATTACATCTTAATCCTTCTATCTTCTTAGTGCCAAACAGTAGTTTCTGTATGTGCAGCAGGTATGAATTTGCAACCTCATATGTAGGTAACAGAAACAGCTCACCTTATTTTCTTTAATTAACCTAAACTTGACTCCAAGCAGCCACCCAGAAAGGCTGTCAGGAAATCCAACCTCAGTCAGTATTTGGACTTTCTCTCTTCTGCTCCGAGGTCAAATACTGCAGCAAAGTTTGGGAGCTTTGTTTGGCGTGGGGCGTGGGGAGAGGGCGAGCGCCAGTCAACTGGAAACGTTGACAGCTGCTGAGATGCGGAAAGCCAGGCTCTCACGGTCATCACCACGTCTATGTCATCCATGGGGCATGTGAACTTCTGCCCAGCATGCGAACCTCAGTGCCAGGGGGCCACTCTCCCCTCAGGCCCCTCTCTGATATCTTGCTGTCACAATCATTCAGGCAAGAAGAAATTGGCTTTGGGCTTCTCATATCCTTTATTTGGTTTACCCCTATTTTGAGCATAGAATAAGATTTTATATTTTAATCAAGGAAAGAGAAAAGAACATAGATAATTCTTTCCACTCTCCATAAATCTTGACTTTCTTTTGCCTGGAGGAGACCTCGAAACTTTCTTATTGAAGAACAGAGACTAAATATTAACTTTCTTTTTTTAGTTTCCTTTATTAATTCTTCCTCTTTTTAGAATTTTAATCAAAATTCTTACATTTTCTCTACTCCCCTCGCCTCAACACCCACACCTCACCGAGGTCCGGCAGAGGTTAGGCTGAGGACATCCAGGAAGTCTACACAGAAAACAGAGGAGCAGAACCCTTATCTCCCTAAGTATTGGTCCGTCTATCCTCATTTCTCTTCTACCACTTCTGCCAGGACCCGTTAAATAATTTGCAAGGCCAAGTGCAAACTGAAAACGCCGGGTCCCTTTTTCAAAACTTATTAAGAGTTTCGAGAGGTGACAGCAGAGTAACAGTAAGCACAAGGCCTTTCTCAGTGTGGGGCCCTCTCTGACTGCACAAGTCATGTGCCCTGACGCTGGCCCTGCCCACTGCTCAGTTCAGAAGGTCTTCATCATCTCGCCTGTTACTCAACAACCTCCTAACTGAAGTTCCTTCTTTAGATTCACTCCCTTCAGAATCATTCTACACACACCTTCCACATAAAATGTACCTAAAGCCAACACCAGGTTCCGTCACATCACTGCTCAAACTGCAATAAATCCCCTACAGGGTCATGTCCAAGCTACAAACATGAACTTCAAGGCCTCTAATCGACTGGTCATCTCCATCTCTTTCCACTTCCTGCTTCACACCTTAAGCTCCACCTGAGGGTCAAAATGCAATGCCATTTAGGTATCATGGACTCAATTTTCAAACAACCACAGAAAGAAGGTGAGACAACACTGGATGGTGCTATACACAAAGCCTTCATTTCACTGATAATATTCTGTCCTTTTAGAAGACACACAGTTACCAGACATGTTCATTTGTCAGCGCAAGAAAGCTCAAGAACCAGAAAATCAATGACGTTTTAAATGTGCTTGAGATTTGTACACACTATCAATGTCATCATTTCTAATCCTGTTATAGTACAAATTTCAAATGTCCTAATATTTATAGATTTCATCATTTATGTGTCCTTTATTTGTGTGTTGATCCTTTGAGCAAATCTTTACTGTACACTTGCTGTGTGTCAGGCACTTTGCTAGTGCTGAGGCCAGAAAAATGAACAAGAAAAAAAAGAAGATATAACTCCTTTTTACAAGGAGGTTATAATTTAAAGGAGATGAGGAAGACATTAACGGAGTAATTACAATATAATACACTGTGATTATCATTTAGTGAACCCCTACTATGAGTCAAGGGTATTTGACTCATTGGGTATTTCACATATGTGACTGCTAATCCTCACAAAGCTTGGGCATTCTTATTCCTATTTGAAAAATGGGAAAACTGGGGCTCCAAGAGTATAAATAACTTGCCATAGGAAGTAGGTTATAAGCTAAGATTTAAATCCAAGTTTATTTGATCCCACAGCTCTGTTCCTTCCACTGTGCTGTGATGCTGTGTCTCATATATATTGAGAACGGTGCTCTATAGCTAATATGTGTGGAGGGGAGTGACCAGCACACCCTCTCCCAGGTTATCTAATAAGCCAGACAGAAAAGGATAAGAAGTGACTGGCCTTGGGGACAAGAGTGAAGGGTGAAGGGAAGGCATGCCAAAGGAAGAACACATTGCCAGGCCCCAAAGAATGTCATATTCTAGGGACTGCATTTAGTCTGGAAGGAAAGGGCCATTTGTGAGGAACTGTGACAGCTGGAGCGAAAACAGGCAAAGGTCGCATCATAAGGGCTTTGCAGGCCATCTAGAGAGCTTGAGCCTCACTCAGTAGTTGATGACGGGTCACTGAGAGGATTTAAGTGGGAAATGACACATCAGGTCTGAACTTTAGAAAGACATTCTGTTACCCATTTGGAGAACATATCAAAGGAGAAAGAGACCACAGGCGGAAAGATCATTCAATAGGCCACTGCGGCCTATGCGAAAATGAAGTTAGCCTGAACAAAGTCAATGGGAAGGAGGATGAAAAGAGGAAGCACATTTTAAGAGATAAACAGCAAGAAGAGACATTTGGTGACAAATTAAATCAGGATTTTGTGACAGGTGTAAAAAAAGAATCTAGGTTGACTCT
Source organism: Equus quagga (assembly GCF_021613505.1). Classification (NCBI taxonomy): domain Eukaryota; kingdom Metazoa; phylum Chordata; class Mammalia; order Perissodactyla; family Equidae; genus Equus; species Equus quagga. Next base: position 114,195,656 of record NC_060272.1, read on the forward strand.
AAGGGTTTCTAACTTAAATATTTGAGTGAATGCTTCTTTAACCCAATTACTCAGATCTACAACCCCAATTGGACCTTTGAAATTTTATCTTCTGTTATAATCTTCCATTTAGGAAACCATGATCACGTTATCTTTTTCTTTCTTCACGATTGAAGCAAACCTTCCTTCCCTGTTTTCTGAATCATGTTGTTTTGTGTTGTTTTACTTTTTAATGGAAGGCCTATTTGAGTTCAATGATTGCTTATACATGTAGTTTCTGTTCTTTTCAATTATTCTCTAAGAAACCAGGTGCTATTCCAGGATAAAGTGTTCCACAGCTTATACGTGTGGAAAGTCCTTCCATTGTTATACCTCTCTCCAGTGTACACAGCATTTCCACAAATATGTTCGGTTTGATCTCCTTTGAGACAGCTGTGGAAGAATTAAATTTCCTATTTTAAAATGAAGAAAATGAGAGCCAGCCCTGATGGCCTATTGGTCAAAGTTCAGCATGGTCCACTTCGGTGGCCCAGGTTCAGTTCCTGGGTGCAGAACCACACCACTCGTCTGTCAGTAGCCATGCTGTGGTGGTTGCTCACATAGAAGAACTTAAACTATACACAGTGATGTACTGGGGCTTTGGGGGGGGGGGGGGTGGGGGGTGGGGAGGAAGGAAGAAAAAAGGAGGAAGATTGGCAAGAGATGTTAGCTTAGGGCAAATCTTCCCCACAAAACAACAACAGCAACAACAACAAAAACCTTTTAAAAAAGGAAGCAAATGAAACTTTCAGAGCATTTGTATCATTCTCATTCAAATAGGGATAGAACCTAGGTCACAGGTTTTCTGAAAACGTGTTCATCAGTCTTTATGACTCCTCCCTGTCCCAGCAAGGTCTGAATTTTATTGCTAGGCATAAAGCAGCTGACATGTGCACTGTAGTTAAGTGGGAGAATTTATTTAAAAAAAAAAAAAGAACCAACAACTTTCAGGATCTGGGAAAGCTATGGCTCAAGCCAGTTTCTATTAAATAAGGATTCATCTGGTCACTTGAATTACCTACTCGCCCTCCTGAGACATTATGTGTGATTGGATTCAGGCAGTTTGCACAATGCAGTGGATCAGCTAATTGCTCCTCTGCTTACTATAAGCACAATTGGCTACATTGGTTGGAAAACCAACCCAGGGAATAGGCTATGAAATTGGTATGGAAGCTTTGGCAGCCGACCGGCTGATCAGGATGCTGAATGAAAAGCTAAAACACAAAGCACAGCTTGTTTGGTTTGGTTTGGTTTTTTTAACAGTAATTTCTAGTGGCGGAGACAGATGTTTCTTGAAGTGGCAAGAGATTTGCAAAGCAGAATGTTATAGCACTTACTGTAATTGCTTTATTAATATTGTATGTGTTTATGGCTTCTATCTTTTGGCTTGTGGCACCTCTTACTTTAAATGGCTTTGGGTTTCCTGATGACTGGCAGTTAATCTTTACTTCAGAGATCCTTTGAGTCACATATCCAGCTTTGCTCCTGCATAGTGAATTATTTCATATGAAGCCGCATTTTCATTCGCTTTTATTACACTTAGAGGCCCTCAGGGGGCAGTGGAACACCATCAGAGACAGCATGCCTGTCTAGGCAAAGGAAACTAGTTTGCTGAGGAATAAACACCCAGTTACATGCCCATCCCTGCAACAGAAATGACCTATTCCATCGCTAGCCAAGTCTCAGGACATAATGTCAGCTACAGTATCGTGAGAAGGACCTAAGAGATTCTAATCCAGGATCATCAAAAGACTGGAGCCCTTTGGGGGGTCAAGTTTGCAATGGGCATATTCTAAACAACTTCTTTTTTGGTACTTGGTTTGTTTTGCTTTGAAAAGTAGAGACCATATTTTAATTCTCTTACAATGTGTTACTAAAAAGAGGGAAGAAGGAATGAATAAGGAAATAAACCAATGCAGTTAAATTTGGAGTTGATATTTTCTGAGAAGCTTTGCTAGTTGGCCCAGTGGCTGTTGCATTTCCTTCTCTCCCTTCCCAGGCCCATCAGAGTGGCTCCTGCATGTTCCTGCATGTTGCTCCGGAATGTTCTCTCACTAGGCTCTTTCTCTTCAGTGTGCCTGCTCACTGGACTGAGGAGGGGAAAGGGTCTTCTTTTAGGGAGTTTTAGTCTGAGTTTTGTGGCTGACATCATTATTATTATAATTTGCTTCAGAACTGCACCTAATGACAGCCTGTGAGTTAAAGGCAGGCCTCACTTAGCTAAAAGCCATAAGAGGTGTGTGGAAAAAGCAGTAAAGCCTACTGAAAGATCCTGATCACCAAGTCATTTCTGAGAACTGCTGGGACTTCCTTCTGAAACCAACCAGCAGTGGAGGGCTGAGCCGGGCGTTAGGTATTCAGCATCGTGCACCATGTTGTAACAAATTCCTTTGTGCAAACACACACAACTGAAGGCCTCCATACTTCACTGGTGAAAAAAAAAGCATCTTTCTTTAATTCATGTCTCTAGGAGAAAGCCTACTCAATATTTAATTTTAATCTAACGTGTCACATTTTTTTCATGCCAAGAAATAGCCCTCCGGTTATGCATAATTCATTGTGGTGGACAAGACCTACATCGGTTTTAGAGGAAATGTTGGTGGGGGCTGTGATGCAGCCGCCAGGATAGTCGCCTTTGCAGTGACAGTTGGATCCAGGAATTTTTAAGTCAATCAACATAGACTGTTTATATAAAGACAGAAATTATTCGATGGAAAAAGGGAAAACACTAACAGGAAGTAGAAACATGTAGATTTTTTTAATGCACCCTGTACAAGAAGCATAAATAAGTGTAGCTTGGAGCCAATCACAGACATGTTTTCTATACTTCAGATTCTTCATCCATGCCAATGGCCTTTCTTTAACAATGCCTGTGAAATGGCTTTTAGAACGGTCCAAGAGAAAGAAGCAGGACTGCGTATATATATCTCCAAGATGCTCCATTATTGTTGACTTTAGTTTGCAAATACTAAGAAATTGAGTCAACATGTGTTTTTTTAATCCTTGTGGTCAAAAAATAAGAAATGATCAAGAATTACCAGAATGAATTACATTCAACCATGACAGATCTACAGTCATCTCAGTTTTTTATCTTCAGTAGTCAACATTCCCCTCCTCAAAATCTAATCTAATTCTGTCTCCTTAAGAAAGACTTAAATGCTACTTTGTTAATACAAATAAAAAACAAAGGGGGATAAATATCTTATAGAAGTTACATTTTGTGTACTTAAGCTAATAACATCTTGCAGGTAAACAGATTATTTATAAAGGCCAGGTTAACATATAATATTATTAAAATACTGCCATTCCTTCAAGCTGTTCCACTGCACAACCAATCTGACACATTAACATACTGCATAGTGAAAAGGCTGCACTTGCTACATTCTCCCCAGATTTTGTTTCATTTAAAATATTGTGTACAAAAAAAAGTCATATTCAAGATATTGCTTAACCACAACATCCCTGAAGTGCTTTGACAGCTATGAGATTCCTTTTTTTCCGGTAACTGAATCATGTAGCCATGCATCCATGCATTTGTTCTCCCTTAATGCTTTTTTTGTTTTTTTGTTTCATTTACTAGCGTGTAATTTCACTTTTCCTTATGGTTAGTTCTTGGGTTGTGCATTTTTTCTGTATGGTAACCAACTATCACATCTTACCTGTATCTTATATCTGGTGCCTTCCTAGCTCACCGTTGAATTTTTTCCAAAACAGAAAGAAGAAAGGAAGGAAGGAAGAAAGGAAGGGAGGAATGGAGGAAGAAAGGAAGGAAAGAAGAAAAGAAAGGAGATAGGGAGGAAGGAAGGAAAGAAGGAAAGAAAGGAGGAAGGGAGGTAGGAAGGAAGGACAGAGAGAAAAAGAAACTCGTGGATATTTTCCCTCCAATTTCTCATTTTCTTCAATTCCAAGATGTGCAGTTCTCCAGAGTATTATGTTCCCTGGGCTGATCGGTATTCTCTTTCAATAAAACCACAGGACATAGCTGTTGGGCACAGAAACTAAATGTCATGAATGCAGTGCCCTGCTACTTGGCAGAAAACTCTGCCGGCGTGCTTTTTATATAATGTTTTTTTCACCTTCACTCTCTTATTGTGCTTTTTTCAACAGAAGTTAGACAGTAATAACTAGTACATTTACACACCACAGTTAATGATTGTAATAGTATAAGGTAAGAGGATAAATACTTATTAACACAAAAAAAGTACAGTATAGCCCTACAATGAATAGAAAAAATTATTTCAGCAGTTAATGAAAACATGGATACATTTGACAGAATTACTTAGGGGAAGAAAATCGCTCGCATGCCTCCCAGGGGAAAATTAACTGGGTGTGTATGTGTTTAATCCTTTCAAGACTGTAAAGTATAATTGTTATAAACTGCCACCCTCTTGCCTCCTACCCAAGTCTGAGTAGGTACCCCCCAGTCCTATCTTACCTTTTGGTAGCTAATTTGAGTTTCTCTTCCCAAGATGCACCACAATGTCTGCAGGAAAAGAGGCTAATAATGCCTTCCTAGGAAATTCTAGATTTTGTTCCCTGGGGTTAATAGTTGATCGAATAATGGACAATCAGAGCAGTAGCCATTTGGATGAAGAAAGAGAGAGGGGCCTATGGATAGAACAAAGAAAAAAAAGGATGCTGTTAGAAAACATTGCGTAGGTTATCAAAATTCGTTTATCATTATTAATTAACACTTTTATGTCTTTTGACACTGCACTCTATATTAACTTGCTGGCATAGCCTAATTAAATAAATATGTGTGTGTGTGTGTTTGTGTGTGTGTGTGTTTATATATACACAAGTGGGCTTCCATGATCATCTTGCCCTTGCTAATCTAGCCATTGACAAAGAGCCTTCCCCGGGCTATGGACTATATACCCTCAAGGAGAAGGTGCTCATTCCATATAGGGGGCTAATTTATCAAACCTCAGAGAAATAAAATAATCTTAGTTAAATACAGTAGGAAGTAATTTAATAAGATTAGTAAATGAGCAGTCTAGGGCTAGGATCTGACACTTTCTGATTAGAAATGTCAAGAAAGTGAAGAAATTCTCTTGAGACAATTAACTTACGTAGGAAATTCATTTTATAGCTCTGGCAATTTGAGATGAATCACTTAGCTGCTCTGGCCCTCAGCTAAATCATGGCATCTATAAAAGAACAAGGTTGGGCAAGGCAGCTACAACTCTAGAATTATTTGATTAGGTGATATTTTAAATCTGTGATTATTACCATGAAAGGAAAATAAGAGTTCAGAAGATGAGAACATAGATATATCATCTGAGAGTTCTTGATAATATAAACTTTATCAAAGTAGATTTCAGCAAATTGATTGTAGAAATATGTGAGGTTCTACTGCCAGAGAATCTAAAAAGCTCCCCTAAAAAGATAGGAGACACTACAACTTTCAAGCAATCACAGAGAGGGAGACAAGGAAACAATGTAAGGAATTGTGTCCGTTGGAAGCAGACATGGAAACGGAATTTGGAGAGCAAAAGGTTTATTGAGGGAGAAGAGTGGTGATGCCTGTGAAAGACAAAAGGAGAAGGATGCAGTTTGGGGCAAGAAAAGCCACTAGATGACAGTGCAGATCTGACCCTTGTGAAAGGAAAGTAGGGAAGGGGCAAGACTGGGCAGGACAGCTCTCAACAAACTCTTGACCAGCCCAACAGGAACTACAGACAGAAGACTGCTGATTACAAGTGTCCTGCCAAAACGGCCAGGTCCTAGAATCCCTCCATGCTCAGATGTTGGCTGGGGACTTCCCAGAAAGTTTGTGGCCTTGGCCCAAAGCTGAAGTGGTTTTGATTTGCATTTCCCTAATCATTAGTGCTGCTGAGCACCTTTTCATGCACATGTTCACCATTTGTATGTCTTCATTGGAGAAGGAAGGTTATTATCAAAAAACCCAAAAGACAATAGTGTTGGTGAGGATGTGGACAGAGAGGAACCCTTGTGCACTGTTGGTGGGAATGTAAATTGGTGCTACTGTTACCGCCCAAGGGGGGTCATCTGTCCACTGCAGGACATGCCAATAGTCAAGAGGCAAGGTGGTAGGAGAGAAAGAGTTTTTTATTACAGCTTGCTAGCAAGAGGGAAGATGGCTGACTAATGTCCAAAAGAACCATCTTACAGAACAAAGACTACAGGCCAGTTATATATGGGGTTGGTCTCTGGGTGGGGCCTCCATCTGATCTCTGGGTAGGGGCAGACATATGGTCTTAGTTCCTGATAGTCTTTTGTTTTACTGGATATACATCATAGACTGAGCAAAGAGCAACGCCCTATACCCTAGCCCTATACCCTAATTGTTCAGTTGTCATTGATGATGTCTATCAGTATAGACTCTCTACCCGGGGGTCATCACATTCCTAAGGAACTTGAAAGAGCAAAGTTATCATCTTATCACAGCTGGGAGGGGCCATAAAATCTATGGGAACCTATAAATCCCTCAGAGACAGATGCTTACTTATCTAGGCAAACTAAAGCAAAGATTCAAAGGGGCTGGTGAGTCAGGGTTAGTTAATTAGAAGTCATTCAAAGTTACAATATGGTTTCTTTTCCACAATATGGCTTCCCTTATGTCAACCTTGGTTGAGGTGGTATCACAACCACTATGGAAAACAGTATGGAGGTTCCTCAAAAAAATTAAAAATAAAACTACCATACGCTCCAGCAATTCCACTTCTGGGTATATATCTAAAGGAATTGAAATCAGGATCTCAAAAAGATATCTGTACTCCTATGTTCATTGCAGCTTTATTCACAATAGCCATGGAAACAACCTAAATATCCATCAACAGACAGTGTAAACTATTTTTCAATTTAATATAATTTTAGTCTTCCATTTTGCTCTGACTTGCATCTTGTAATGTATTGTACTACATATAAGGTGCTAGTGCATCTTTTTAGCATCATATGTAAGCACATTGCTGATCTAGTCAGTGCCAATTGATTAATTCAGTTCAAATGGTTTTTTTCTATGCACCAATGCAACATTGTAATGTGTTTATCTGAATGAAACACCAGAGGTTATCATGATATCTATGTAAGTTTAATTGATAATTAAATTGAAATGAATGCTTTTAGGAGGACAATATTATTAACTTATTTTTCTAGTTCAGCACATAAGTATGAAAAAGTTTTATAGTTTAAAATAAAGACATGAGTGGAGATAAAGTTAGTATTATGACTGGAGCAATAAAGAAGAAAAAGAAGGAAGGTTTGTCTCAAATATCACCTTAAATGGAAACTGAAATTTGCTGGTGCAAAACAAAATAAAACAGCTGTTTGTTATATAAAATTAAAAAAATTAAGATAATATGACTCTATGCAGTTGTCAAAACTTGTACAGAGTGGATGTGTTTGTGAAGGTGCTCTTGGATAAGACTAACTTTTAAATCAGTGCACTCGAGTAAAGCATAGCGCCCTCCATAATACAGGTGACCCTTATTCAATCAGTTAAAGGCCTGAATAGAACAAAAGACTGAACTCCCCCAAGCAAGAAGGAATTTTCCAGCAGATGCCCTTGGGACTCAAACTGCAACTCGAACCACCTGGTCTCCAGCCCGCCAGCCCACCCTGGAGATTTTGGATTTGCCAGCCTCCATAATCCCGTGAGCCAATTCCTTAAATCAATCTCTCTGCCCACACATCCCATTGGCTCTGTTTCTCTGGAGAACTTGACTCATGCACACTGCATCTCACACCACCACCGAGCAGACCAGGCAAGCCCCATTGCCTAGCTCCTGCATTCTTCATTTCTATGGCGGGTCAGAGCAGGGAATCCGAGAACTTCCCAGGTTCCAATTTCCCTCCTTTGGATCCCCCTTCTGAAGGCTCTGTTTCTGAGGACTCATTCTAGAAACTGACATGCTCAGAGCTTGTGGACCTGGGTGGTCATGGAAAGGAGAGTTTAAGGTTAACCCTGGGAAAGCACAGAGTTGAGTGGGCAGAACCTTACCTGTCATGTTCCACCTTTGATCCTCCTCCTGGCTCTCTGCTGATGCTGAAAGACAGGAAAAGAATGAGAATCTGGGACTTAACTCTCACTCTCCTCTCTCTAGGCAAGCTGCAGACATTCATTATTCATGAATAATATGCCTTTATGGATTCAATTAATTAAGGTCAATTTTCCATCCCTGTTATTCATTTTTAAAGTGGATAAAATAATTTTCCATGGTTTCTTCTCTGAAAAACTCAAGTAACAAAGATTTCCTGTGTGAGGTCCTTAGTTGCTATTTCCCCCGGCCATCCTTTGCTGGAAAAGGGCACAGATCCTCAGAGCTTTAGAAACACCTATGCTCCGTTCAATAGGATTCTGGTCGCTGAGCACAGATGGGATAGCATCAGATCAGAGGTTTTCAGAAGCTCACCATCACTTTCCAGCTTAGCCTTAACACAAGGGGGACGATTATACCAAAGACACAGAGATGGAAGGCATCTGGTGCACAATGTTGAGAAACTGTTCTCCTCAGGTGTGCTGAAATACCTAAATAAGCCAAAGCACCACCCCTGAATAATGGTATTTGGGATCCACTCCAGGAACCTCTACCACACCCAGGTAAACAGACATGGGAGCTCTAGTCCCCTCTCTAACCTCGGCCCTGTCCAACTCATTCCCCTAGAAGGATGGCGTTCTACTGCTCCCTGAGAGTTTTCATTTCAAGTGTCTCTGCTCCCCACCATGACTTAGAAAAATGAGAAGAACAGGAAAAACAAGACTCAATCTCTTCTGGGGAGCCAGGCCTAGTGTTCCCTTACCTGATTAAGATCTTTTTTTCCCCAATATTGATAAAAACCAAAGAAGAAGCCATAGTCTAAAAGAGTGTAGAAAATCAAATCAAAATTCCCCAGGAAAGGGCTGGCCCCACGGCCCAGTGGTTAAGTTCACGCTCCACTTCGGAAGCCCAGGGTTTCGCTGGTTCGGAGCCTGGGCGCCACCCTAGCACCACTCATCAAGCCATGCTGAGGTGGCGTCCCACATGGCACAGCTAGAAGGGACTGCAACCAGAATATACAACTATGTACTAGGGAGCTTTGGGGAGAAGAAGGGAGAAAAAAAAAGACTGGCAACAGAGGTTAGCTCAGGTGCCAATCTTTAAAGAAAATGTTCCCCAGGAAGTAGAGCTTCAGCTCACCTATCGGACAAAAAGTGTTCTGAAGAAAAAAGCTCATTTTTCATCCTTTGAAGCATACTGCATCCACAGATAACTGGGCACTGAGAATGCACACTCCAGACTGGAGCTCCGGGCCTGGAACTGTCACGGAGGGTTCTGGAAGGTGGGGGAGGGGACAAGACAGGAAATTGTTCTTACCAACCAGGCCCCTAGATCCCCCACCCTTCTCTAGACCTTACCATTTTCCACTCCATCTCTGCATCATGTCATATATATGCATTAGTACAACTGTCTATTTACACCATACATAACCCAGATGCTAGCTGGGTCCACCTTTTACTCTCAGTGATCTTGGCTTTGACTTTATCAATTCTACAGCTCTGATAGTCTGAAGTTTACCCTAGAACTTTTGCTAATTGCATAGCATTTACACTCCTGAAATCTCCTCCAGCTTCTATACCAGCTTCTCCACATACTCTATTTTGGCCTTACATCAACCCAGACACAGAACTCAGTCTCCCCTTCAAGCATCCTCCAATGAAGCCACTTTCACAATAAAAGCATTAGTGAACTAAGTGGCCTTTATTGAAGATTCTATATGGGTGATAAAGTGTGGATAGCCCATCCCACCAGAAAGAATTTTCATTTTGTTTTTTTTTTTGTATTTGTTTCCCATCCAAAGTGCTTTTCGGACTTTTCTGTCCCTCAGGCTCCCAACTCTCCCCTCTCCACCTGAGCATTGTTCCACCCTGCTGCTCTGTCCCTCTTCTCTGCCAGATCCCCACACCACCACCAAAGAATTCCGAATTCTCATCTTTTTTTTTTTTTTTTTTTTGCTGAGGAAGATTAGACCTGAGCTAACATTTGTTGTCAATCTTTCTCATTTTTGGCTTGAGAAAGATTAGCCCTGAGCTAACATCTGTGCCAATCTTCCTCTACTTTATATGCAGGTTGCTGCCATAACATGGCTGACAAGTGGTCTGTGTCTGGGGTCCAAGCCTGCAAACCTGGGCCGCCAAAGTGGAGTGCACCGAACTTAACCACTATACCATGGGCTGGCCCCTCAAATTCTCATCTTTTTATACAGAGTATATCAGCTCTCCCAACTCCCTACACCAACCTGGATAGCCAGATACATCCTGGTTGGAAGGGTGAGTGAGGCCTTCTCTGCAGCATAACTAACTTTGTAAGGGAGCAGCTAGCGTCATATAGAGCAGTATTTTTTGTTTGTTTCAAATCGCATCTAGAGGTTACTTCCTCTATAATGGTTTTCCTAATTTTTCCCACCTATTTACTAACTTTTCACCAAAATCCCCATTAGCCTTTCAGTACTTATTAAAAATAATTGATGGGGGCCGGCCTGGTGGCACAGTGGTTAAATTTGCACATTCTTCTTCAGCAGCCTGGGGTTCACCAGTTCAGATCCTGGGTGAAGACATGGCACCACTTGGCATGCCATGCTGTAGGCGTCCCACATATAAAGTAGAGGAAGATGGGCACGGATGTTAGCTCAGGGCCAGTCTTCCTCAGCAAAAAGAGGAGGATTGGCAGCAGATGTTAGCTCAGGGCTAATCTTCCTTAAAAAAAACTTAAAAAATTAAAAAGTAAAAATAATTGATGGTGGTTACCAGGGGCTGGGGGAGGGGGTAATGGAGAATTGTCATTCAACAGGTATAAATTTTCAGTTATGCAAGATGAATAAGTTCTAGAGATCTGATGTACAACACAGTGCCTATAATTAACAATACTACATTGTATACTTAAAATTTTAAGAGAGTAGATCTCAAGCTAACTGGTAAGAACCACAAAAATCAAAAACCAGCCACGACAACAAAAATACAAAGGGGCAGGAGGCAACTTTTGGAGGTGATGGATATGCTGCTTACCTTGATTATGGTTATGGTTTCACAAGTATGTGCATATGTTCAAACCTATCAAATTGTATACGTTAAATATGCGCAGTTTTTGGCCATCAATTACATCTCCATAAAGCTGTTACAAAAGCTGCTGACGTGGCCATTTATGTCATGGTGTATATATGTCTGTTTTGTCTACCCATGTTAGCCAGACATTTAACAGATTCATCAGACTTATGGCCTCATTCTTAAGATTTCAGGCTGGAGAATTCAAGCACTGTGTCATTTCCTTACTTTCATTTCCACGATTCCTTTGTTAACGCTGCTGAATCACCGTGCCCAGGATTCCCGAACCTTTCCCACCCATGGGATGACGGCTCCTCCTCTCTGTCACAGTTTCCTTCTGTATCAATAGCTGTTCCAGAGTCGCCTGCCCACGAAGGGCTTACATTTCAAGCTCTGCCCCACCTTTATCTACTCTCCTTTCAGTGCAAAACACATTTCTGTTCAGAAAAGTCCCTCTGCCCATCCTAATGGCTCTGGCATTATCATCTATGGCCTAACTCTATCCCTGATTGATCCTAAAGGCCAAAGGACTCCCATATCTAAAAATACCCTTCGAAGTTTAAGCAAAAATAAGCTCCAGGAAAACTATTCCAGGTGAGAAGAAGGGCTCTGTAAATGGCCCATTGGCTACATTCTTCAAAAATGTCACAGTCAGGGGCCAACCCAGTGGCGTAGTGTTTTAGTTCACACACTCCACTTTGGTGGCTCAGCCTTCACAGGTTCAGATCCCGGTCACAGACCTACACATTATTCATCAAGCCATGCTGTGGTGGCATCCCATGTACAAAATAGAGGAAGATTGGCACAGATGTTAGCTGAGTGACAATCTTCCTCACCAAAAAAAAAAAAAAAAAAAAGTCACACTCATTAAAGACAAAGAAATCTGGAGAACTGTTCCAAATTAAAGGAGACTAAAGGAATTGATAAGTAAGTACAACATGTGATCCTTTACTGGATCCTGTCCTGGAGGAAAAACATGTTGTAAAGGAATTTGCTGGGTAGGTAAATGGACAAAATTGAAACAGAGATGGTAGATAAGATAAAAGTCCAGTGTTAATTTTGCTCAAGTTGATAACTGTACTGTGGACATGTAAGGGAATATTCTTTTTCTTAGGAAATACACATTGAAGTACTTAGAAGCAAAGGGCCATGACGTATGCAACTGAGTTTCAAAAGTTTGGGACAAAGAATTTTGTTTATATAAACAGAAAGAGCAAATAGGACAAATTACAAACAATAAGTGAATCTGGGTAAAGGTTACTGTGGAATTCTTTACTATCCTTGCAACTTTTCTGTAAGTCTCCATTCTTTTTTCTAATGAATAGCTTTTAAAAATGGCCCATCAATCAGTGCTGCTGAGTTTTAACTCCGCTTGAGATGAGCAGACTTTGGTACCCATAGTTGTCACCATCACCCAACTCCTCAAAGTGAGAAATTTCAATTTTGAAACAGTTTTATTAGGTTCCACCTCAGGCCAAAGCACTGGGATCTTCTTATGACAACCGTATTCTAACATTGTCAATAGGGGTTTTAAAAAAATATTGGAGAGGCCAGCCTGGTGGTGCAGTGGTTAAATCTGTGCTCTCTGCTTCAGGAGCCCGGGGTTCGCCGGTTCAGATCCTGGGTGTGGACGGGCCACCACTTGGCAAAAGACATGCTGTGGTAGGCATCTCATATATAAAGTAGAGGAAGGTGGGCACAGATGTTAGCTCAGGGGCAGTCTTCCTCAGCAACAAGAGGAGGATTGGCAGCAGATGTTAGCTCAGAGCTAATCTTCCTCAAAATAAAATAAAATAAAGGAAAAAAAAATTTAATTCGAAAAAATAAATGAAAATGCATACTACCTATAAAAACACAAAAATTAAAAGAATAGTATTAATATCAGGATTCCAAACCCTTGCCCTGTAACATACCAGCTGTGTGACTTGGGAAATGTAATTTTAATTCCTTCTTTTTGAGTTTCTTTATCTGGAAAGTAGAGGTGAAAATCCTTGGTCACACGATAAATGGTAGTTATGATTAGGAATACTAATAGAACCAATAGGAGCTTTATCTGGACCTGAAATTTCTTTGTTCAGAAGATCCCAATTTTTCTGAGTGCATGTGGTACAGCCCTGAGCCCAGTACTTCAAAGGGCACAGCCTTATAAGCCTATAGATTGATTCTTCTTGCCAAGATGGGGAGCTCCATTCTCCTTATTTTCACACGTTAATAGCACTGCCCCATCACGCTGTTCTGCTGAGGACTGACTCCAGGGCAGACCCCACTATCTCAGCCTTTCCACTGCGCTCTTCCAGAGAGCCTTTCACCTCAGGCTCTTCTCATCCTTCGAGCCCCTCTCCCAGTGTTGGGTTAGCAGATTTCACTTAAGTTCTATTTCTCATCGAAGTTTTCCTACATTGGGATAAACCTGCCTCCTCTTTGTTTTGCCATGCCTTGTGTTGACTTTTGGTCCTTCTCTCCGAGTCTTCATTTCCTCTCTGAAAATCAATTTATAACTGTCACTTTCCACTAACAGAAACATTTTGTTGCCAGCCTCCTATAATAGAAACAAATATTCAGGTTACGAGTATCCAGTACTCTGCATTCTGTGTGTGCATCAGTGCAACTATCTAGAAAGAAATCTACGGTTACATGGAGAGTATGAATTGCACTGGAAATTGCAGACTGCCAAATCTGGGGATGAGGATGTGCTCACCAGATTCTTGATTGAGGAGGTGGAAATTCCCAGTCTGAAAGCTTAAGACAATGAAACGTAAGGCTCTGTTATGTATCCCAATGCTCAATTTTACTGAATAATTTTTATTAAAAAACAGAGAACACAAAGTTTTTGGCACTTGGCATATGTAGTTGCAAATGCATACCAAAATACAGACATGTTTTTAGAGAAGTTTCTTTTAAAGCAATTTTTTTTTGTCTCAAATCCAATTTTTTCCAGGTGTTACTTTTAAGAAATCCTACATAGAGTTAGCTTTTTAGGGTTTCATATAATAACATCACATTGACAAAAAAGAAAAACTTTTCAAATCATAACATAGCTGGACAAAGTAATATGATAAGCAACATTTCTGCTCTCTGCCTCCCTTCCCCAAAAGAGAAAATAATGAGTCATCTTTATTTCTAGGGAGTCAGACAAGGGATTTCAAGAATGGAACATAAGGATTGTAAAAATGAACATCAGACCTTGGAAAGGATCTCTATTTTCCCTAATAAGAAACTGAGGCCCACGGGTTTGTCCGGGACTTCCCAGCTAAGGACAGCACATCTGGTTTTCTCTGGTCTCTGCACTCCTGCCCGTTGCCTTGTCTCATTTCACAGCCTTGCACATTTCACCCATTCCACAGTCTTGTCTCCAGCATCCCTTCCCTTCATCAAGGTCTCTTCAGGGCTTTCTAGACAGGCTGCTTCAGAATAGCATCTTGAAGGACTTGTTTCCATTCTGGTCACTCACCTTCTTCGATATTAAGATTCTTTTCAGCTCTAAAGGAAAAATCCCATTCTTGTTCACTGAATGCATTTGATAGCATTTGCATCTAGGAGTCCTTCCTTATTCCTTTTCTTTTACCTCCATTTATCTAACATTATTGAACTACTACTGAATGAGAGCAACAATGTTAGATGCTGAGGATATGAAGAAGAAGAAGACAAAGCTCCTGCCAGAAAGAACTCAGAGTATTCCTCGAGGTATTTCTGCTGTCGTCAGTGAGGGTGTAACCCATCTACCAGTCTGCAATTCTCTTAGTTCTTGCTTTTTTCTATTTGACATGGACATGACCTAGCTAATATTAGGTGATATTTGTCTACATGAGTGCTAATAATGCCTGCCCATCTATCCATCAGTTCATTCTTCTGTCTGTCCATCCAAGCATTTATCCCATCAGCTGAAGATACCATTCTGTTGCCCAGGGCACCAAATTACAGGATTTATTAGCTGGCCTAGCATAGGCATGTTTCATTATGTCACTATTTCTCATAAGGAACGGTCTTTTGTCCACAGGGTAAATAGTTTGAGTTATGTAAAGTGAAAATCTGGCACACAGTGGTTTTTATTCTTGTCCCCTCAGGGATGAGCATTTTGTTAAGGTGCTTCCTCTGTCATGTTTTAAAGCTATAAAATGACATTTAAAAATAGTACCATATAATCAAATCTTCTCAAAAATACCAGAAAAGAATCAGTAAACCTCTAGAAACTTGAGTCTTCATGGTCTTAATGGTGAGTCTCTTAATTAACAGTTCAGAGATCCCACCTACTGTCAAAATAATTACGCCATCTTTTCACTGAATTTTCATCCCACCTCAAAAGACTCCCAGTTTTTTTCCTTCTCAGAGATCTACTTTACTTCCTGCATTACTTTTCTCACAAAGTGTTTCAATGCACATTTCAACTCAATGGACAACTGTAAAGAAGGACTATTTTCTCTGTTAAAGCACAAGCGCCTTCTTGACAGGGAGGGGCTCTGGAATAAAGGAGCAGCCTTGTTAAAACTTTGAGCTGTGCTTGAACACATCCTAAAATGATTAAATTGTCTGTTCCGGTTATAAATTATACTCTGGATAGTTTAAAGCCGACTCCCATTGACTAATAAAACGGAAAATATTGGGGTAGGCCAGTTACTAGTTTTCTGTGAACTGCTTCTTTATGAACAGCAATGTGAAATGTTCAGGACAAGCGACAGTAAACAAAAGTTAGATTAAAAAAAAATGCCTGGAGGATATGTGATTCACAAGAATTATGGAATCTGTTTCTG
Organism: Equus quagga; assembly: GCF_021613505.1. Lineage (NCBI taxonomy): Eukaryota > Metazoa > Chordata > Mammalia > Perissodactyla > Equidae > Equus > Equus quagga. The sequence continues at coordinate 114,211,463 of NC_060272.1, forward strand.
CCTCCAGATCAAGACTACTAATAAATTATAAGCACATCAAATGTAGCTGCTGATACAGTAATAAATATTGATGTAAAACAAAACTCAGAATCCTTTCTTCTGCGCCTGAATCTTGCGGTCCAGTCTGGCAGCTCTGTGTTACTCAGTCTTTTGAAGGGAAACAACTTGATTTTTTTTTTAGATTAAACAAAAACAGAAAGCTTTGTGTCTATCTAATAAACAGCATTACAGTTCACATGAGGGAAATGGATTCTTGGGGAGACAAGATTTTATATAATGCGAAGTTCCCCTCTTGGTGCCTCTAAAGAAACTATCTTAGAATGACAGCAATAAAAGATGAGCTTAGAGGCTTACATTCTTGGTGTTTCATGTAAACCACAAAATTTAGGAGTCTACTTCCCCTTTTCTCCACAAAATAATATCTGAGATCTTTTATGTCCAACTGATTATTTGCATTCTTTCTCTTTGCTTTCCTCCTCAAAGTACTCTCACTTTGAAAACTTTCAATGAAAAAGCTAGTTTTCTGTGATTGGCTTTGATTTTCACTATCTGCTGAAAATCCGGATAGTGGTATGTAATAAGACCCCCGTTGGGAAACTGGAAAAGCTGGAGGCTGGTTCAGTATCTGCCTCGAGTGAGCTGTGAGACCGGGGGGAATTCGTTTACCTTCTCTGCACCTCTTTGTTTTCATTTATGAGATGAGAATCTTGGCCTGGATGACCTGTCTAATCCCTCCTAACTGTAAATTATGACTTTGTAAGCTCTAACTTATCCCTCCAAGGCTCATTAAAATGACCTCAAGAATGCAAAAACCAGACAGAGATGTCCAAGTGCCTTCCCCAGATTTTCTAGTCTAACTGATCTGGGGTGGGACCCGGCCATGAATATTTTCTAAAGGCTCCCAGATGATTCTAATGTGCAGCCAGGGTTGATAACCACGGTTCCATGAAACCCGCTCAGGTTTCCCGTTTCTCAGTCCTTCCTCAATATCCCTGAAACCCTGCACAATAGTCTGAATCGTCCAAGTTAGCATTTATTTTTACTGCTGGCTTCAGTTCTCCTTACAGATTGTCAGCGTCTCTTTCCTGTGCTGTCCAGTGAGTCTACCATCGCTCATGGCAGCTTCTGGTTCATTTTTGATGAGTGAACCGTTTTCACTTGTACATATTCTTGAATTGCAAAATATTTTTAGCTTTTGATTTTATAAACCCTAAATGAGGTTAGGCTTGCTTGGGTTTCTATCCTGTCTTAAAACCATCCCCATTTACGGTAGTTAGTCTTTTTAATGAGACTTCTGTGCCAGACTGTAAGCTCCATGAGAGCAGGGCATCACTATTCACCATTGTATCCCTACTACCTAGTAGCTAGTCAGACACATAGAGGCATTCAATAAATCACTGTGGAATGAATAATTCAATGAATAATTCAATGAATTCAAGTCAATAAGTGTTTGGATAAATGCATTTAAAGGCACACCAGTGTATTGTCTTCTTCATGGGAAGTGAGCATAGAGTCATCTGTATCTTGAGGTAGTATGTACATGTCCATGCGCGTGTGTGTGCTTGTGCATGGGTGTATGGGTATGCACGTGTGCCTCTATGCAAGTCGTGGTTGTGTGTTTGTGTGTGTGTGCATGTGCACGTGTGTTTCAGATGCACAATCACTGTGAGCATCCTTACGAGGATCCAAAAGTTGCTGAGTACTCCAAAGGATCCCTCAGCACCTCTTGATTCTACACAGCTGGTAGCTCTGCTCTCCGTAGCTACAGTCCTGGGAAATACGGTATTAATACTGAGTGAACAGATGGTGTAGGGTGTGTTACTTAAGACAGTTTTGCCAGGAGGTAAATTTATGCTTTATAAATGTACTTCAAAACTATGCTATTTGATTTAATCACTTAATGCAAAGACAGCTGCATACTATATTTGCCTTAACTGCTGTTATATGGGTTATCTGCCAATCTGTTAATTATAGTATTTTGAAAGGCTTCAGGAAAAAAACAGTAATTACACAGATTGGGGAGGGGGGGAGAAAAGAACATTTTTGAAGCCTAAATTCAGACATTCATTCCCAGCTAACACAAACTTATTGAAGATTTAGAAAACCTGTTAGGAAAGTGGGAGTAGATGCGAGAGTTTTCCTTTGAGGGGGACAGATGTGTGTGTTCTCCTTCTGCATTAGTTACCCTGGGTGACTGCCAGGGAGAGGGGAAGGGAGGATGGTTCAACTGGACAGAGCTTCTGCCCACTCTCTAAGGTCTTTGTGCAACCGCTCAATCGCTTAACGTTAAAAAGAGAAGAAGGAAGGGGAGGAGGAGGTTGTACTTTGTTATGAATATGATTCTGCCCTTGACTTTCCCAGGCTTTCCCATCATCTGCTTGCTCCCTGAGCTCTCCGTACCTAAGTTTCCTCTGCTAGCCAGTTGCACGAATGATTAAGCAGATTTAATTAATACTTTATCAGGGAAGAGGAATATTTTAAGCACAGTCTGACAGCTTCCTTTTCTTGCCAACCACTAGATGCCACATATTCGTAGAAGAAGTCTGGCCCATTTTCCCCTATCCTCTGGGAATTCACATTCAATGAATTTCATTGTCATTTTGAGAACAAGATTTCCTCTCTGTGGGCAACTGTACCAGGATAAAAGGATTGAATGGGACCCACACTGGAAATTAAAGAATTCTGGAAAGAGTGTTACAGATTATTTGGTTCAACTCTCTCATTTGACAGATCAGGAAACTGCGGACCCAAATCCTTAATTGATTCGCTGTTCCAAATTAGTTAATGAAAAATGGGGACTTTGACCAGGAACATTTTTAAATCTGTTTAGGCCCTTTTCACATGCATCACACTGCCCAAGAAGGCTATAAAGTGACAAGAAGTAAACAGAAAAAGCAAAGAGTTTATTTTCCTATGCTTGGCCAATACATGACTGGCTGGAGCTGCCTCTAGGCAAAATGAGAAGCCAGCAATAAGAATAACAGTTTTCCTAACAGACTGCCTAGGGGCACCTTGTTCCACAGCTTCCAGTGCCATCCACACAGAGAAGGGTGCCCTGTGGACTCGCGCATCACAGCCTGAATGCTGCCTGCTATGTGCTAGGCGCTGTATTAAGTACTTTCAAAACACTGTCTCAATTGAAACTGCTAACAATCTACCATGCAAACATCATCTCATACACTTCACAGGGAGGGAAACTAGCTCTCAGAGGTTGAGTACTTTTTGCTTAAAGTCACACAGCTGATTTCTAATAGAGTCTCATATTCAGACTTGGATTTACAGGGTCAAAAGGTATTGTGTTCTCAAGAAAATGTTTGTTTCTTGTCATCCTCTTTCCCAAATGGACTAACAACACTTCCTACAATTCTCCGAGCTCCATTACTGTGTCTGTTCTCCCTAGTCTAGCGCCATCTTGTGGCTTGCTACTCCCAGACTACCCTCTGCACAGCCATTCATCGGACCAATATCCCATCTTCATCACCAGGCTCTATGCATTGTTCAACAAGCCTCAACTGATAAACTGATATGAGGTTAAGCCAGGTCACCAAAGCAGCCATTTAGGATCCATCTCCTTTTTTGCAGGAAGTATGCATTTCCATGTAGTCTTGCTTATGCTGATACACAGGTGCCCATCTGACCGAGAGGAGAATCACTACTTCTAATTTCTTGTGTTAAGGCTGCAGGTAGAGGAGGAATTAGAGAGGACAGCCTTGACTCTTGATATTTTCCAATTCAAATTTAAGTGATTATTGTACCTAAACTAAGAAGAAGGAATTGGGAGGTACTTATGTCTTCAGTGGTCCTTAGTATTTCCATTTCCTTGAGGATATTTAGATCAAAGTTATGAAAATGGCAATTTCTCTGAGCCTTCATATCTCTGCTTTGAACCCTTTTTATATAAAACAGGCAAATGTTTTAAGAAATTTCTAAATGCTTGCCTATGTTTGATCATAATTTTCACATATTTGGGGAAATATTTTTATCAACATTCTTTGGCCGCTGTTTTCTCTGTTCCTTTTCTGACTTTTCGTAATAACAATTTTTTTTTAAATTATCAGTCATCTTTGAAATGAAGCAAATTTATCCTCTACCAGTTAATTAAAGGAAATTCACACATGGGAAGACAGCATTCTGAGAGAAGAAATTCTTTCTGGTTTATACTGAAGTGCTTTATGGCACAGGGTTGAGTGTGTGTGTGTGTGTGTGTGTGTGTGTGTGTCTGTATGGTATAAAATAGCTTCCAGGGAAGATCTACCACCAGCCCAATTACCCACATCTCTTGTTCCAAAGAAGGCATCTTCCTAGGAGGTATGTCAACTCTGGGGAATTCCAGCTGTTTAGAAATTCACTGCCCCACATAGAAAATCTAGGTGTCTCCTGGCATCTTCATTTAACAGGCACTACATTTGGCAATCCTTTTCTTAGATTCTGTGATTTAGAGTAAAAAAAAATCTCCTACTGTCATCAAAGTTACAAGTTAAAATCTGTATCTGTGTCTGCATTATCCTAGTTGCTTTGGAGTGATTTCTGAAACAACGGAGCAAAACCAACTTGATTCAATCATCTACCAAATGGAAGCCCTCTGTTTATAAATCATTTGTATTTTTATTTATATTTCATTTTATTTTTTTAAATCTACTGTTATTTTTTAAAATAGAGAAAAAGTACCAGACCCACTCATCTATAGATCAACTGATCTTCATCACAAAAACCCAAAGGCAATAGAAAAGGGATAGTCTTTTCAACAAATGCAGCTGGAACAATTGGACTTTCATAGGCAAAAATACGAACCTAGACACAGAACTTACACTTTTAAACAAAGAATAACTCAAAATGGATCATAATACTAAGTTTAAATGCAAAACTATAAAACTTCTAGGAGATAACATGGGAGAACTTCGAGGTGGCCTTGTGTTCGGCAATGAGTTTTTAGAGGCAACACCAAAAATATGAGAAAATACAAGAAAAATAATTGACAAGTTGGACATTATTAAAATGAAAAAAATTTTGCTCTGTGAAAGATATTGTTAAGAGAATGAAAGATAAGGCACAGACCACGAGAAAATACTGGCAAAACACATACAAGTTACCTGATAAGTAACCCAAACTAGACAAAGAACTCTCAAAACTCAACAACAAGAAAACAACCTAATTTAAAAATGGGCAAAAGATCTGAACAGACATCTCACCAAAGAAGACGTATAGATGGAAGATAAACATGAGAAAATACTCTCAATGTCATATGTCATAAGGAAAACTGCAAATTAAAACAACGAGCTACCACTATACACTAAAATCCAAAATACTGACACCATCAAATGCTGGTAAAGATGTGGATTAACAGGAATTCTCATTAATTGCTGATGAGAATGCAAAATGGCACAGGCATTTTGGAAGAAAGTCTGGCAGTTTCTTATAAAACTAAACATTCTCTTACAACATGATTCAGCATTAGTATTTCTAGGTATGCACACCACTGAGTTGAAAACTTCTGTCCACACAAAAACCTGCTCGTGAGTGTTACTCAGCTTTATTCATAATCATCAAAAACTGAAATAAATCAAGATGCCCCTTAATAGGTGAACGGATAAACAAACTGTGGTACATTCACGTAATGCAGCAGTGAAAGAAGCCGAGCTATCAAGACACCAAAACCATGGAGGAATCTTCAACGCCTATTGCTGAAGTGAAAGAAGCCAGTCTAAAAAGGTCACACACTGTATAATTCCAACTATATGACATTCTGGAAAAGGTAAAATCACAGAAACAGTAAAAAGATCAGTGGTTGCCAAGGGGATGCGGAAGAAAAGAATAGGTGAATCACAGGGGATTTTTAGGATGATGAAATTATTCTTTATGATCTTGTAATGGTGGAAAAGTGGCATTATGTATTTGTCAAAACCCATACAACTGTCCAACATAAAGAGTGAAGCTTAGGGGCCAGCCCCGTGGCCGAGTGGTTAAGTTTGCGCGCTCCGCTTCAGTGGCCCAGGGTTTCGCTTGTTTGGATCCTGGGTGTGGACATGGCACTGCTCGTCAGGCCATGCTGAGGCGGTGTCCCACATGCCACAACTAGAAGGACCCACAACTAAAAATATATACAACTATGTACCAGGGGGCTTTGGGGAGAAAAAGGAAAAAATAAAATCTTTAAAAAAAAAGGAGTGAAGCTTAATGTAAACTACAGACTTCTGTTACTAATAATGAATCACTATTGGTTCATTAATTACAGCAAATGTCCCACACCAATGCAAACTATTAATAACAAAGAAAGGCATATATGGGAACTCTGTGCCATCTACTCAAATAAAAAAATATTTTTAAACATCACATTTACTTTGAGAGGCCAAAGCTTTGGGCGACGATGCTATCATTAATGAAAGTCTTTGGAAACTCCTTTTTCAGATTATCTTAAGAGGCTGTGGTGCATCTTTTTGAAGATCTTCAATGCTAGTAAGCACTATCTTTTCTTTGAGGTTCTGAAATAATCAAAAGTCATTAAAAGGGAACACAAATGAAAACTTTTGTATATAAATCTAAGAAACATTTTTTTTGGTTAAAAAAACAAAATTAAATATGTTTATGGTATAACCTATCTGTGAAAGATGGATTCTGAAAAGGTTATGAGCAATGACAATGTTATTAGCATATTACGTAGTTTCCCAGAGTAACTAGTGTGAAGATTGCCTTCATTGAGATGTTCAAATACTGATTTTAATAAAATCTGTCAGAAATATTAACCCGTTCTCTCATGCACACACATAAGAAGGAATACAGAAGGAAAGAATGGAAAAGAGAGATGAGGGGTCCAGAATCAGGAACTTGAGAGGAGAGATAAGGTGGCAAGAGAAGAAATGTGTGGGATGATAGGGGAAGTAAGGAAAAGGGAGGTAATATCTGTTTATTTAGAAGGCATTTTATTCCTGGTGAAATAAATAGTATTATAAATAGGTTAAAATTAAATTTATAATATGCGTGCTAACACTATTTTCTTATAGAATACTAACGTTACTCTGCTAATTACAGGAAAACAAATTAGAAGAAGAAAACAATTTGGGGTTGATCATCTCTACTACTTAGTATGGCCTGCGGGCCAAGCTTACCTATCCTTTGTTCAGAAAACTTCTCGTTCTCATAGATTCTGCTGACATAGAACCACACCTTCTGCACTTTAAGTTGCCCTAGAGCGCCTCTTAAGTGTTCATACAGGAAGACTTCAGATAAGTGATTTAGAAATGGATTAGCGGAACAAAGGGTGTCACCCAGTGCATGCCCGTGGCTGTCTGAAGCACAAGCTAGGACAGAAAGTTTAGGAGGCAGCCTCCGTCTGAGTAACTTAGCCTCTCTTTGCCCAGGAATAGTAGAGAGGATGCCACTGAGAAGAAAAACACTCCTTTCTGAAGGATGAGAATGGCATTCAGCCATGGGGGTTTTTAGGTACCATGCTCTGTGTTCCTTAAGGTCCTGACAAAGTGCCTTATCATAACTGAATCACACTGGATTCTTGTGGATATAATGTGCATTAATAATTTTGAGTTCTCTATAAACTACATAAGCCTAGGTATATTATTAACATTGTTGGAGCCCAGGGAAGTCCACCCCCAAATATCTCACAATAGCATATTGATTATTTTGAATTAAGGTTACCTGTTTGACTTAGCAAAGATTTGACCTCCTCGCTCTGTTCCCTCTGAAAGCAGGAAATAAATTGCCCATATGAAAGGTACCCTCCATGCACCAGGAGATACAGATATCCTTATTGTAAGAGCTAGGAAATTCAGGGCCAAGAAGCCTATATAAACAAACCTTGTTACTTTTACTAATTTACTACCTCAAGCCTAACTCTGCCTAAATTCCTCACTAATTACATACCTGAAACCTAAGTTTCTTTGTCCTATCAATTCCTCACAAATTTATTGTTTCTTTGTGCAAAATATAGATAAACTGCCTGCTTTGTTCACTCTCTGGGCATCATTTTTATGATCTCCTGTGCACAAGTATTAAAGTGGTTTTTCTCCAGGTGATCTGATCTTGCATCAATTTTATTATTGATCCAACCATAAGAACTCAGAAGGAATGGGGGGCATTTCTCCTTCCCCATCAACACTTACACTTATTTGGCACTATTTGACATTTTTTTCTGTCTTATTTCCCCAAATAAATAGCAAATTTCTTAAAGTCAGGAAATACTATGTCTTCTTTTTTCGGCTCATAATATTTACCACACTGCCTTATGCAGAGTATATGCTTAAGCAATGTTTAATTTTTTAAATATTAAAAGAAATTTTTTTCTCATAGATTTCATTTAAATCTAAATATATTCAAAATGTATATGTGGTGCAGGTTGTAAATTTATTGTTTCTCCTTTTCCTTCTTGAATGTATTATTCTTATCTTAAATTCATTTCAAAATTACATGTTTAAATAAACAATTTCCTTTCTGTTTTTTTCTTCAAACTTATTTCAAATCCTCTCACATAAATGTCATATGTTATTTACTGTACACTTTACACACATGAATGCTGAGGTATGTGTGAAGATGACTGTTATAATGCATAATGATGTGAAACTTTCAGAATTTCTGTATACTCTGAGTGAACATTTAGGTATGCTCTTTTATTTCAGCATTGATTCATATTTTTAATATGTGTGAATACATCTAGAAATAAAACATGAAATCTGACAAAGACATAAAACAGACTTTTTATATAACTGTTGCCTTTCCACAACACAGCTTACACATAAATTTTAAAAAATTAAATCCTAGTTGTAGGCTTTCAACTTCTGGCCATGTTAAAGTAACTGGTACTAGACTTGTCATCCTGTTGTTAAAAGAAAAATAACCTATAAAACTGGGCAAAATACAAGAGACAGCTGTATTCGGATGTTGGCAAACTGGCAGTACCAGACTGTGATCCAAGAGGAAAATATAACTGTGATGATTCCTACACTCACCCTGATGACAACAGCCTTAAGATTTTTTCTGGACTACAGTGCAGGGCAGCAAAACTCAAGCAGAGCATAGGCAACAAAAATAGGAGTTTGGAGAGGCTAGGATGACTGAAGTTTTCAGGCAGATTACAAGAAAAATGGGAGCTATGCAGAAAATATCTCCAGAAATTTGAAAAGGAGTCCTCTTGAATCTGTTCCTGAATATTACATTGCACATGCATAGGATGAAACTCCACAAGGGAGTCACTGGAGCCCAGAGCTCACACAGGGCTGGGAGATGAGTTACAGTCTGCCAAAAGTGTAGAGCTCTTGCTGAAAACCCAGGGTATTCAGTATTTATCCTAAAAAATTTATGCCTTAGTAATAGAGTTAAACCAAACGTGGAGTAAAAGCTACTCTAAATCAGCCCTAATAGTGCTTAGAAGCAAGACTCTAAGAGATCAAGCTGAATGTAAGTTACTTAACTACCGTTTAGAACCAGGTTCACCACTGTCTAAAGAAAGATAACAAAATCAAACATTCAATTATGTTTAAAAATAATCTACATTAAACTCCTAGAAATGAAAATCACAATGTTGAAATGTCCAGCATACAATCAAAAATTGCTAAACATGCAAAGAAGCAAAACAACATACCCATTATTTGGGAGAAAGCAAAATCAGTCAATAGAAACATGCAGAAATGAAAATAATGGTAGAATTAGCAAAGATTTTAAACAAGTTATAAATCTGCTCAAGATTTAAGAAGAAAATCTAACATCATAAAGAGAGATATAAAAATATTACTTCTAGAATTGAAAACTATCTGAAATATAAAAATTAACTAGACAAGTTTAATGACAGACACTGAAGAAGAAAAGATCCCTAAAATTAAAGACATAATAACAGAAACTGACAAACTGAAGCAGAAAGAGAAAAAAAAGAGATGGGAAAATAAGCTGAGACTGAGGGACCTGTGGTATATTATGAAGTGATCTAATGTACCTATAATTGGAGTCCCAGAAAAAGGGGAGCTGATAAAAATATTTTAGTAATAAAGACCAATTTTTTCTAGATTTGAGGAAGTCTATAAATTTAACATATACCAAGCAGATAAACCCAAAGAAAACAATATAAAGGCAAACCATAATCAACTTGCCAAAAAAACAGCCATAAAGAGAAATTCTTAATCACAACTAGAGAAAAAAATGGACATACTGCATATTGGGCGTTAAAGATGAAAATAGTTTCAGGCTTCCTGGTAGAAAATATCCAAGCTAGATGTATTGGTTTGCTGGGGCTTCCATGACAAAGTACCACACACACAGTAGGTGGCTTAAACAACAGAAATTTATTTCCTCATATTTCTGGCACCTACAAGTCCAAGATTAAGATGTTGGCCAGGGGGCCAGCCTGGTGGCGTAGCGGTTAAGTGTGCACATTCCACTTTGGCAGCACGGGGGTTGCCGGTTCAGATCCTGGGTGTGGACATGGCACTGTTTGGCAAGCCATGCTGTGGTGGGCGTCCCACATATAAAGTAGAGGAAGGTGGGCACAGATGTTAGCTCAGGGCCAGTCTTCCTCAGCAAAAAGAGGAGGATTGGCAGCAGATGTTAGCTCAGGGCTAATCTTCCTCAAAAAAAAAAAAAAGAGATGTTGGTCAGTTGGTTTTTTCTGAGGCCTCTCTACTTGGCTTGTAGATGGCCAATTTCTTCTGGTGTCTTTACAAGGTTTTCCTTCTGTGTGTTTATGTCCTAATCTTCACATTTTACAAGGACATCGGTCATATTGGATTAGGGCCCACCCATATGATCACATTTTACCTTAATTACCTCTTTAAAGTCCCTATCTCCAATTACAGTCACATTCTGAGATACTAGGGGTTAGGATTTCAACATACAAATTTTAGGAGGACACAATTCAGCCCATAACACCAAATAACAATGAAATGACATCTTTGAAATGATGAATGAAAATAAAAATTTTTAATCTATAATTATAAAACCAGTGAAAATATCATTAGAAAATGAAGGGAAAAAAGAATGTTTCATACAAACAAAACCTAAAAGAATTCATTACCAGCAAGCCTGTACTACAAGAAGTTCTTCAAGCATAAAGACATCAATACTAGATAGAAATTCAGATACATGAAATTAAGGACTTCTGCTTTAGCAAAGATAAAGTAACAGATCAGATTTATCCTTCCACATGAAACTATATAAAATGGACAAAATATATGAAATAAAGATTTACAAGACACCATATATCAGGTAACAAAGAATAATGACTCAAGAAGTAGGAATCAAATGAGGTGAGTTTCCAGGCTGCAATGTAGGGAGGGGGAACCCAGGTAAAGCCCAGGAGACTCCTTGAGTTGAGAAGATAGAAGTGAGAGTTGAGGGAGACCAAGGTGGCTAGAATTTTCAGGAAAGAGTACCTGAGAGGAGAGAGCTTCTCAGAGAGAGAACTCTGGAGTCTACAGAGAATTACCTTCAAGTATTTAGCTGAGTACTGATCAGTGTATGTGTGTGAGAAAACTGCTTGAGGCTGTGGAAAGAATCACTCACAATGATTAAGGTAATAGTATATGGGATTCAATCAAGGAGGAGAAGAGTTCTTATTCCCATCAGCCATATGGTAACCCTCATGATTCATGAAGTATTCGGTAAAGTACAGAGAAAGAATAATTATCTCTAAAGTGAGCACTGTTTCAGTTTCCCCTAACAAATCTTAAAAGGCAAGACCTGAAAAGATCAAACTGTTTCCAAGTAATTTAACTGTGTCCCAGAACAAAACTCAAGAATATTTATAGAAATACAAAAGATATCCAGCACCTCAAAGGTAAAATTCACAATGTCTGACACTCAGTCAAAATTATCAGGCACATGAAAAGGTAGGAAAACATGACCTAAAATGAGATTAATCAATCAGTAAAAATAGCCCAGAACTGAGATAGAGAGAAGAAAGAATTTTAAAATATTAAAAGAGCATTAGTAAACTGAGGGACAAATTCAACCAACTAATATCAATGGTCTAACTGGAGTCCCTGAAGGAAAGGAAAGAGAGGGTGAGTGAGGAAAAAAATTTGAAGAAATATGGCTGTAACATTTAAATTTGATTTAAATTTCAAACTTACAGATCCATGTAACCCCTGGTACAAGAAACAAGAAAAAAAACTGCTCAGCACCAGTGGTAAAGAAAAAGTCTAAGAAGCAGTATGAAAAAAAAAAAAGACACATTCTGTACACAGGAATGAAGATAAAGATGATAGAAAATGTCTCATCAGAAACCATGTAAGTGAGAAAAGACTGAAATAACATCTTTAAAGTAATGAAAGAAAAAAAATCTGAAAACTTAGAATTCTGTATCCAGTAAAAATACTTTTCAAAAATGAAGGGAAACTAAACATTTTTTCAGATTTACAAAAGCTGAAAGAATTAATAATCAACAAACCCACATTACAAGAAATGCTAAAGAAAGTCCTTCAAACATGAAGAAAATGATACTAGATAGAAATACGGATCTACAAAACGAATAAAGAGCAATGGAAGGGATAACTACATGTGTAAATATGTGAAGTTTATTTCTAATTTTTTAAATCTCTTCAAAAGATAATTGACTGCTTAGTAAAAATAATAGCAATGCAGTGTGGAGTTTATAATATATAGAAAAGTAAAGTATATGAGAATGTTAGCACAAAGGCCAAGTGAGGAGAAATGAAAGTATACTGTTGTAGGTTTTTAGACTAAAGTAGTATAATATAATTTGAAGACAGAGTTTGATAAGTTAATGATGAATATTATAAATCACTAAAATAACAAAAGAAAGAGAGTGCATAACTAACAAGGAGATTAAATGTAATTATAAGAAATATTTAACTAATGCAAAAGGAGATATAAACAAGAAAAAATGGACAAAGACCAGATGGGACAGATAGAAAACAAATAGGAAGATGATGGATTTAAAACTAATTTTATGATCATTATAATAAATATCAATGGTCTAAATACCTTAATAAAAAGGAAGAGATTGTCAGAGTAAATATGAAAGTAAGACCCAAACATATACTGCCTACAAAAAATGCACTTCAAATAAAGGACAATTAGGTTAGAAGTAATACGATAAAGAAAGATACAATGCTGGCACTAATTAAAAGAAATCTGAAGTAGCTATAGCAATATCAGATGAAGTAGGTTTCATAGCAAAGAATATTACTAGAGATTAAGAATTTCATTTAATAATGACAAAGGGGTTAATTCATCAAGAGGACATAAAAATCTTAAACATTCTTGTACCTAGTAATACAGCTTCAAAATACACAAAGCAAAAACTGATAAAACTACAAAGAAGAAATAGGTAAATCCACAATTTCAGTAACAGACTGCGATAGCTTTCTCTCAAAAATTAATAGAACATGTAAACAGAATATGAGTAAGGACACCAAAGATCTGCCCAACATTATCAACCAACTTGACCTAATCGACATGTATAGACCACTCCGCCCACCAAGAGTGGAAAGCACATTAACTTGTAGTTAAAAGCCTTTCCACAAAGAAAATTCCAGACGCAGATGGCTTCTCTGATAAATTCAAGCAAACATACAAGGAAGAAATAATAGTACTTCTGCATAAACTCTTTCAGAAAATTGAAAAGGAAAAAATATTGCCTAATTTATTTTATGAGGACTATGTTATTCTGATATTAAAACTCTCCAACCAAAATATAAAGATATTACAAGAAAACTATAGACTGATATCTCTCATGAACATAGATGCAAAAATTCTAAACAAAATTTTAGAAAGTTGAATTGAACCATATATAAAAAGCAGAATACATTAAAACAAGTTGGCTTTACTCTGGGAATTCAAGGTTGGTTGAACATCTGAAAATAAATAAGTACAGGTACTTCACCATATTAATAAATTAAAAAAAAAGATTAATTTGATAGGCACAGAAAAATCTTTGGAAAAATCCAGGACACCTGATAAATACTCCCAGCAAACTAGGGGGAAAAATGGACTCCTCAATCTGACGAAGGGCATAAAAAAAAATAAATCACAATTACTTTTAGTCTAAAAACTGAAAAACTAAACACTTTGGAACAAGACAAGGATATAAGCTCTATTCAATACTACATTGGAGCTTCTAACTAATGCAATAAGGCATGAAAAATCAAAATAAAAATCATCCAGATTGGAAAGGAAAAAATAAAACTTTTATTTGCAGATGACATGATTGTCTATATAGAAAATCTAATGGAATCTACAAAGAAGCTACCAGAACTAATAAGTGATTCAACAAGTTTGGAGGATACATGACCAATATACAAAATCAATTTCATTTTTATATACTAGCAACAAACATCCATAAATTGAAACTTAGAAAACAATACCAATTACAATATTATCGAAAAATTTAGGAGAGAGAAATCTAAAAAAAGGTGCAGAAGGTTTGTACTCTGAAAACTACAAAAGATTGCTTAGAGAAAACAAAGGGATCTAAATAAAGGAAATATACTTTGTTCATGGGTCAAAAGACTCCACATGGTTAAGGTGTCACTTCACCATAAATTGATTTATATATTCAACATAATCCCGTTCAACATCCTCACAGGCTTATTCTGTAGAAATCGAAAACTTGATTCTAAAAGTCTTATGGAGATGAAAAGTGCCCAGAATACCCAAAAGCATTTGGAAAATTAAGAACAAAGTTGGAGGATTAATGTTGCCATATTTCAAGGCTTATTTTAAAGCTAGAATAGTCAAGACATATGAATGTAAAGGTAGCAAAATAGATCAATAGACCAGAAACAGACTTACACACATATGAACAACTGATTTTCCACAAAGGTGCAAAGATAATTCAGTGGAGAAAGGAGTCTTTTCAGCAAAGGTGCTGGACCAACGACTATCCATATGCAAAAAATAAACTTGGATACACACCTCATACAATATACAAAAATTAACTCATAGACCTAAATATAAAACTTAAAACTATTAAACACTTAGAAAATAAGATAGAAGAAATTTTTTGTGACTTTAAGTTAGGCAAAGTGTTTTAGACACTCACCAAATGCATGATCTATAAAAGAAAAAATTAATAATTGGATTTCATCAAAATTAAAACTTTTGCTCTTTGAAAGACACTGGGAAGAGAATGAAGAGAAAATCACAAACTGGGAGGAGAAAAAAAATACATATAATAAAGGACTTGCATCCAAAAATATATATATAAAGAACTTTCAAAACTCAATAATAAGAAAAACAAACAAATCATTTTTTTTAATGCACAAAAGAGATTTGGACAGACAATTCACCTAAGAAGACATACAAATAGTAAATAAGCACAGAAGCACATGAAAAGTCGCTCAACATCATTAGTCATTACGGAAATGCAAATTGAACCTGCAATGTAAAACCACCACACACCTGTTAGAATGACTTCAATTAAAAAGACTGACCATACCAAGTATTGGTGAAGGTATCAAGAAGCTGAAACTCTCATACTTTGATGGTGGGAATATAAAGGTGGTACAGTTCGGAAGTTTCTTATAAAGAAATGCATATATACTTTCCTTATGACCCAACAATTCTACTCCTTGGTTTCACCCAAGAGGAATAAAAGCTTTATAGTGACCCAAAAACTTTTTCATGAATCTTCTTAGCATCTTTATAATAGCTAAAGCTTTGAAACAAATGTCTATCATAATGGTATGAATAAACAAACTGTGGATATCCCAACAGTGGAATATTTCTCAGAAATGAACTACTGACATATACAACATAGATGATCTCAAAAACAGGCTGAGCAAAAGAAGCCAATATAGAGAGAATACATACTTTTAGTGATTTTTGTCATATAAAATTCTATTAAAGAAAAACTAACCTGTAGTGACAAAAAGCAGGTCAGTGGACTAGGTGTGTTAACTGAGGAGGATGGCTGTCTGAAAAGGACACAATCAAACTTTTGGGGATATTGGAAATAATTGGTGTATAGATTTGTCAAAACATATTAAGATCTGCACTTAAACCTGGTATATTTTTTTTAAAGATTTTTAAAATTTTTTTCCTTTTTCTCCCCAAAGCCCCCCGGTACATAGTTGTATATTCTTAGTTGTGGGTCCTTCTAATTGTGGCATGTGGGACGCTGCCTCAGCGTGACTCAATGAGCGGTGCCATGTCCGCGCCCAGGATTCGAACCGAGGAAGCACTGGGCCGCCTGCAGTGGAGCGCGCGAACTTAACCACTCGGCCACGGGGCCGGCCCGGCCCCCCTTAAATCCGGTATATTTTATTGAATATAAATTATGCCTTATTAAAGGCGACTTTGACTATAGTTTGTCTATCTCCACAAAACAACATGACCAGACACCTATTCAGCAGTAGGATCTACATCATTTTCTATACTTAATGTAGCTAAATTTGTCCTTAACTTCAAAAAAAAAAAAAAATTGGGTATCAAAGGAAGAAAAAAAATGCCTTCTAGAGATGTGCTAGCTTGCTTTCAAAACGATCATTTACATAACTGAGATTAAAATGTAACTGGCCTTTTCAGCTGAAGCAGATAAACATCTGGGTTGCCGAAACTTGCCTCGATGCTCTATGAAACAGCCGTATCATTGGCACTTATCAGGCATGAATCATGGCGCAGCCTTCCTGCTTAAAGACGAGCAGCGCAGTGGCATTCCGACCTATAACGATGTGGCTGAGGGCAGGGGAGAGTCTAGGTGCAAGAAGTCTTGTCAGGGGTTCAGCCGATTGTTCCCATTTACGAAGAATAACCTTTTAACATAGCTTGTGCTTTCAAATGCCGATTTAGTCCAGTTTCTACTTTTCCCCTTGGGTTGCAACTCCAGCTGCAGTTTTGGCAAAAACAAGAGTGGATGTGACATTAAAAGATATGGCTTTGATGCTCACTCTGCCCCTTTTTAAACTATGTGAGCTTAGACTGATTAATATCTGATCTTTATTTTCCTCATCTGTAAAGTGGAGATCATTGTTCCCATCACACCAATGTTTCAAGCGTTCAATTTCATAATGTATATGAGCGGATCAAGTCATCACAAATCCTGAGTAAATAATGGTTGAATAGGAAATCAGAATCTTGTGGAAAAAGCTAATACGTTGGAGGCCACTGTGAAATAACGCTACGGATAACAGAATGGCTGACCTCCTACACTATGCCACACTAGAAGACGATTAATTGACTGTTACTCTCCAGGGCAGGCTGGCCCTCAAATCCAATGGCGGAAATCTCGGCAAAGTAGCACAAGTGCGAATGTTAGTTGAACTGGATTAAACGTTGGGTCAACTGGGTCATCCTCCTTCCAGCTTAATGTTATCAAGTATCTCATTTAAGTATAATCTTATCCACAGAGAAGAAGAAAAGGGCCCTTCCTCCCACCCCCCCCAAAAACATTCCCGGATAAAAGTTGCCAAATAAAAATATCTTATTCAAACTGGGCAATATTAATGAGATAAACAGGAGTTCTAACAGCTTTCCATTTCTGAAAAAGCCGCTTCACAAATGCAGGTCTTCATACCTAAGCACCAATGCTCTGCTCTAAGGTCTAAGGCTTTCTCTTCTGCTCTAAGAAGACAAAGGTAACACATTTGAGGTTAACTCAAATTTTTTTTAAGACAGAAGTGTCAGAATCCACTGTGGTTGTCTCCCGAGGAGTCTCTTAAAAATATTATCACTGGATTGCTTTGATATGAGAACACAGTCTGCTTAAGATCACGTCCCTATGCTTCCCTTAGAAGGGCCCACGTAACTGAACCATTATGTGAGTGATAACGGACTTAACACCCAGGGGAAAGTCAGACTGAGCCAGGATGATTTTTGTCTAAAAAGCTTTTATTGCAAAGCCTTTCCAGGAAGTTGCTTGTCAAACCCTAGGCCACGTCCAGAAATAAATCCCTTGTAAATCTCAGAAGGGACTTTGTGCGGGAGGGGCAGAGTACCAACACCATTTGTGGGAGTTACAAAAGAAAACTTTGGTGACAACATAAAGGGAATCTGGAAAAAATTCATCACTTAGATCAGTAATCGACAAGCCTGTCTTTGAGATGCTGCAGTTTGTCTGCAATAATCCCCAAGTTTCTTTAAAAATTCTCCACCAGTATAATTCAGTTCTCTTTAATTGGAAAAAAAAATTTGTTGCACGGCGCTTTTGTGAGGAGAGTAGAAACTGTAACAAAAATTAGCAAATACGAGGGCTAATTAACTTACCTCAGAGTCAGCAATAGCAAACATTTATTAATCTAGAGGATTTTGGCTCCCATAAGGAAGGGATAAGAGTTTCTAGCATAGTGGTTAGAATTTAGTTATACACAATAGATGCTAATTTTTGTTGAACAAATTGAGTAACTGCTCTATGCCCAGCACGTTCTTGGGAATAAATAGTTATGCAAAACTCCAGGTTAAAGTCTAACCATGTCTAATCGAGTTTTCTAAGGAAATCTCATATTTCTTCAAAATGTTGCTTTATAGCATTCCATTCTTCAGCAAGTAAAATGACCATTTCTTGAAGTATGTGTTCATAGAAAAATTTAATTCTAAGTATTTCAAGGCCAAAGACACCAACTAAGTTTACTATTTTTTTTTTTTCCTGCAGAGGAAATTTTATGCACAAAATGTTGAGGACTGAAGTGACAATCCTGACAGAGCTGAAAACAGAAGCTGGAAAAATGATTTTACTTTATCAGTGATGTATTACAACATAACCTTTCTTTATTGGATAAAACTCAAAATAAGCACTCACAAAATCGGCTTATATTCAGTCAAGGAAAAATTTCAACTAAATCTTTCATTTTAGCAGAAATGAAAGCTTTTGTTAGAAGAGAGAAAGATAAAGGAAAATGGAAAAAATTATCTTAGAAAGTCATTTTTCTCTTCCAAATTCTAGCAATGATATGCAATAGCAACATCAATAAAAAGCGGGGCTTCTAAGTATCAATTATCTCATGTGGCTATTATTTTATGTTCTTCATATAGGATTTTTTACTCAGAATACAAAGAGCTTGGCTTTATCACTTTCATAGTTTCTGACTTTAAATTAGATTTTCAGGAAAGGGAGATTTTCTTAAGAATTAATTGATTTAGTGCTTGGTATTAATTTTTTCAATAACAACAGAAAAGCCTGTGGATATACCTTTCTTTTTGCCCTAAGTGTTCACTTCAAAAAAGAGCTAATTTTAACAGAAGCAAAAAGAATATAAGCACATCCTCAAATTTGGAAAAGGGTGCATCTCACATTCTAGTTGTGCTGCGTTGTGTCTCAGGTGTGTTTCTGAAAAAAGGTAATTTTCCAATATTTTAGACATGAGAAACAGCCTTTTTCTGAAGAATCCATTTAGCCACTCAGAATGAGGATGGGCTGGGGACAGAGTGGGGGTGGGGGGCGGAGCGGTGGGGAGACAAATGTAGGACAAAGCCAAAGTAGCATGGACTCTTCTGCCCTCTAGTGGCTGGACTCCAGAAAAAATTAAACTGTTGCATGGATTTTCTTTATTCTCTAGTGGCTTTATTTTCCCTTTGAGAATTTAAACTAAATGGAAAGATCTTTAACCAACTGAAAACATTGCTTGGAGTATCAGGAACAGCTACATTTTACTTCATCAATCATAGTTGTCATCTGGTCCTCTAGTTTTAGAGGTTATTGAGGAAGTACACCAAACACAGAATCAGCACTGCAAGGGCACTGCTGGCAAGTGGCACGCCCTCTCTCCCCAATTCAGTAGCCTAGTTTCATAACCATATACACATTTTCCCCAATTGCCTCCATTTCTCATAAACATCAAACTTTCTTTTTACACCTTAAAGCTCAAGAAGTAAGTAAATCTGGCCCAGTGGTGTCACTGTTGCACTGTATGTGCACACATGGACCAGCATTGGTTGTTAAAACCTAAAAGGTGAGACACATATTTCAATGTAGATGTAAGATTATGTCATCTATTACATTTATTTATTGTGTCCCTAAAAATTGTAAGCTTATTCTTAACTTATTTATTCCTAAGCTTTCCCTTTATACAGAACTTGCACTTTTTAAAAGCTTACACTAAAACATCTCACTAGTGTTCACTAACCTAAACTCACTAATTGAAGGAACTTCCATGTAGTGAATGTGCTTTATCATCACATATATTGCAATTGACTCTCCGTGAACAAATGTTTTTTAAACTGCAAAAATATTAAAGGATCACAAAATGGCTCTGTCTTATAACTTGATATTGCAATTACCATTACACAAACATAAACATTTAATCAAGGTTATGTGGGGAACTTCTACCGATAGTAAACACAATAGCAATCAAAATGTAATTTTGTTTAGTTTTGTTTCTGCATAGCTGTCCCAAGACTTAGTAGCTGCCATGATAATAAATTGATATGGGGATTTGCTTTATAATGCCATGGCAAAGGCAGATAAAACCTAAATCAACTCCAACTCAGAGAGATGATTCGAGAAACAGTGAACTTTAATGCCTGCTGAGAGAGTTGCTCATCTGCATCTTCCTCCTCTGCCGAAGAAAGAGTTAAATCTAAAAGATCTTTCAGGAAGCTTCCTGTTGGAAACTATGAACTCTACTAGTTAATGTCTGGACTTTTGAGAGTACAGCTCAACAGCTTAATGATAATAATCAGCTCTTATTCATTCATCTCCTTTACCCCAACTTTAAATGTATAAGATTAATGCTTGGTTAATTTCCTTCAATTGAGCTATTATGATAAGATACTACTATTATAGATTATTTAAGTATTGAATTCTTTTAAAAACATCACTTTCTAATACTTGTGTTAAATTAAAGGAGTCATTCATTGTCAGAAAACCTGAGTTCTAGTCGCAGTTTTACTGTAGATTATGGGTAACTTTGAAGATGGTTCATCTATTATATTAGTGGGTTGGATAAGATTCTTCCCTAATTTAAAATTTTTGATCTTATTGAAAGTCAAGAAATATCAGCCTTGTTATTTAGTGTTGGCTTTAAAATGGTATCATGCCAGGCTCATAGTATATGATCAAGGTTTTGGTCAAATTTAACAAGCTAGAGAAATGGTAGATCATTGGGATACTAAAATATACCCATGCACAAGAACTTATCAAGTAAGAACAGTCAACTTGGAAACATATGAGACCATTAGAGGACTGGCTTGTGCTCTACACCCTAACTTTCCAATATCAACTGAATAATTTTGTTGCAGCGTAGTGGGTATGCCAAAAGCTGACCCAATATTTCCCTCTTGCTCCACGCTTCCTGTGTGTTGGACGATGTACAGAGGGTTTCCTTTTCACCACTCACAACTCAGTTAATTCCTCAAAAATAATAAACACATCCTCTTTCCCTTCCTTGCTTTCAACTCCTACCCAGTTCCTTTAGGAAAAAAAAAAAAAAATTTTCTCTTTCTCTCAAAAAAACAAATGTGTTATGGCCTGCTATGTGATATTTTTATGGGGTAAAAAGCTGAACGAGACTCAATCCTTCTGCCAGAAGCTGAAAATCTGTTGGGGAAGAGAACATACAGCTAAATATTTCAGATCAAAGTCTAGTGTGGTAGAAGTGTGCTTCCTAAAAATGTATTCCCTGGAGTTTGAGTTTCACCAGATAATTTTGGTCAATTAGGTTTGGAAAATTGTATTCTACAGTCTGTGAAGATTTACAAATATTGCTATATTTGACATTCTGATAAGTCTGACATAAAACAAATCTCTTTAACTGTGTTTAACCAATGCTCCAACAATTTATTTTTGGACCATAAAAGATTTCTGTTTTTTAATAAGTTAACATATAACATTTTAAAAATGCTGTGCCAGAGATAAATTTTATGAGTGTGAGAAGAAAAAAGATGAGTTCTGATTAAGAGTAGCTGCTATTTTCTGAGTGTTCTAGGCACTCTCCATGAGAAGCACTTTAACATGTATTAGCTCATTAAATAGAAAACTTTATGAGGCATAAAGGATTTGAGCTAGGCCTTGAAGGATGAATAACCCGGGGACATGTTGAGGAAAAAGATATTCCAGATAAAAGTAACTGTAAACAGAAACATGGAGGACAGTATATGACAATGTTTGGAAAATTATAAAAAGAATGATAGGGCCAGGGCTTCAATGGAACAAAATTGGGGAATTAGACTGCAAAATTTGGGGCCAAGTGAGAGATACTCCAAATACTAAGCAAAGTATGGACTGACTTTTTTATGCAGTGGGAAGCCAAGATACATTTGACCAGAGAGCAGCATGACTGAGTAGTCCAAAAGAGTATTGTCAGTGACACAAAGCAAAGAAAATAGAAGCCACACGGTAGGACTCATAAAGAACCAGGACTTTTCACTTCTAGAATGCTTGAACACTCCTAATGGCTTTCTTCAAAATCTCCACAAAAGTATTTTACTCATCCTCCTCCTCTAATGAAGCCCAGTTTTCCTCAAACCCTAATTTTCTGTGTAACTTATTTTTTATTTTAACAGAATATATTAGCAGTGTTTAATTTTTTTAGTGAGAACTACAAATATTTTAACGTATTTTGTGGGTTAAATATTTGGGGATGAGGGAACCCATCTTATAAAGCATCACACAGGAGAGGCCGGTGAAATGGCGGGCAGACCCATCCACCCAGGAAAGGTGGGCACACTCCTGCAAGCACCAAAGCAGGTGTTTGAGTCAGGTGACAAGCACAGGGAGTCATGGGGATCTGCAGTCCCAATCCAGATGAAAAGCAGCAAGAAAGGGGAGACACTAAGATAAATCAGAAGTGTATTTCATTCAAGGCATGGGCAGATGGCAGCAATGACAAATGCAGGGCAGGCCACACTTGACCATGTCAAGTGTTGCACTATCTGGGCATTAGGTAAGATTTGATGTTTTGGATCGAAGTACAATTCCTGGGTAGGGAACTAACAAATGCAAGCAGATGACCAGAATAGACAGTCAAGACCAAGGGTAAGGAAAAAGAACAATAAAAGTTCTTAGTAAAAGAGGCGTGGAGCTTAAAGGAAGCGGTGCTTTGAATCAAGGTAAGACTGGTAGCCAAGGAAACCATTTTGACCTGCAGACTGCAGAATGAGAGTAAACTCTTTCTCTTCTTGTCTCTGCTCAGGATACACCCTGAGAAACAAGGCTAGACCCCTGGCGGGAATCACAGACACTGTCCCCGGGAGGAGAGCTCTACGGAACTATCCCTGCACTTCAAGGGAGGAATATCTGCCCTTAGAAAACCAGCCCAGATCCAGAGGCTAACCAATGGCTACAGCAGTGACAAAAGAGGTCCTCAGTTCCATCCTCAACTACCACGCTCGTCATCCCCAACCATTCCCAAATAAAATTTTCAAACACCAGCCACTTGGGAGTGGGAAACATTCTCTGCAAGGGGACTTGAATGTTTGCATGTGGGAAACATTCAACCTTGGTCCTTGCTGTGCTGTCTCTTAGAGAACTTCTCAACTGGTAGCAAAATCACCCCTCCCCTTAACCAAGGAGAAAGATTTTTCCTCCATGTCACCAGGCCCACCCAAGTCATCCAATGCTCCCTCCTTCTGTTGGGGGACTTACAGAAACTTGTCCACAGGTGATGGTGGGAAAGGGGCAGAGTCAGTGCACTACTGGTCAATTGCAAAGGAGCTGGCACTGGGATCATCACTCAAGGAAGCGTGGGACTTAGTCCTCTTCCCCTCAGCTTCCTGGTCCTTATACCGTAGGATTCTTTCCCTACTTTCCACTTTAAAGACTTTCATTCCTTCCCTCTTTCTCCCTCAGCAGCCATTTTCTGATATAATTTTGGGGAGTGAAAGCACCGTGCATTAAACACCTAAACTTTTTCCTCTACCATTTTTGCCAGTAGCTACTTTGAGAGTTTGCTTTGATTTCAGTGTGGGCTGGGGAGGGGGAAAATGGTTTTTTGATTAGGAGAGAAAGAGAGAGAAAGAGGAGCAGGGGGAAGGAGAGGGGAGAGAGAGATGCAATGCATAGAAAACACACATACTCACAGTTCCAGATACAATCCCACTACAAGCTTGTGCATTACTCTATACATATGCACATATGCTTGTCTGGTCTTTCCTACACACCATCCCAAGCAGACAGATTTTTTTTTATTGGCTTGTTATCATTTATTTACATGCTAAAACCAGGTAACGGGATGATTTTGCCAAGAAAAGTGGTCAGAGTTAGAGATTAAATCTATTTCCTAGGGGCTGCTCTGTGCTTCCCTCCATGATGGTGAAGGAGTGTATGGAGTCTGTGGGTTGTCCAGCAGTGCTAGATCAGCCTGACATGCCTGGCAGGCACAAGTGGCCATTCCAGTTTGAAGATGGAGGAAAGAAATGGGGCAGCACGTAGTGTGAGGGAAGTATTAGGCAATGAGCAAGGGAGGGGATATAATTTTTAATCCCTTCTTTGAGAGTGGAACATTAGGATAAGATAAAGGTCAATGAAAAGATTTTTAAGAAGGTTTAATGTGGAAAACAATTCAGATTTCATAAATGAAATAAATATTTGGACTGATTTTAGTTATATATTTTTTGGTTGCCAGACTGTGCTTCTTTGAATATGACCCATTTATATTTGGGCTACATATAAATTATGGTTTACCCATTAATCATACCTTATGAAAATCACCTTTAGATTTGACGTCTGCCATATCATATGCATTGGGGATTTGGAGAGGGTCCACAAGAAAGCAAAAAAGATTGAAAAGTTGATAAATAAGTGAAGGGTAGGAAAGACTTAGTCAACATGGATGTTGTGTTTCACTATGGAAAACTAGGGTATGGGTAGGGAAAATAAGATTTCATGAAACTCTCCCACTTTGTTTTCTTCATTCATTAAGAAGGGGTTGTAAGCATCTCTTCTAGATGAAATGTTAGGGAAATTCCAAGAATGAACTGTGGCCCTTCAACCTTCCTAGTAAAACAATGGCTTGGAACTGAGGCCTTCCCCTGACTGTTACAATCAGATGGCCCCTTCCTTTTTATTTGCCTCACTTTCTCAGCTTAGCCTTAGGCAATAAGCTCTCTTATCCACTCATCTTATCCAGGTCCTTCATGTGGTGATCCTCCTTGAGGAAATGCTTGCCATCACTGCCACTTCCCCCTTCTTTTAACCCAAGGCAAAGACTGCATGCTTTCTTTTCTAGCAGGAATTTAGCTCTTGTCTGTTTCTTGGAGAGAGGCAAGGAATCATTCTTCCTACAGTCCTGAACAAGAGTGAAGAGAATCACATGGACAGAAAGCACGTCAGTATTGCAAGGGAACTGCTATAATGGGGTGTGAAGAACGCACAAACATCCTTCACTAAAGGAAGAGAGCTGTCTGGTGTAGGGAGAAGGGAGGGGTTGGGAAGATCCCACAGAGAACAGTGGGATTACAGTCCTTACAGGCATTGAGCCTCTAATCAATCATCTATTTCTAGAAAACATTCACTGTCTAAAGAACTCGTGCAGAATACAGGTAAAAAAATTTCCTGGACCAAACAGTAGTCTGGTTATCAACTCTTATCTTATTTATCAAAAATAAAGTCCATAGCCCTGTGTGTTCAGTTTTTTGTTAATACTTTATTTTGATCATACTTCAAATCTACACCAGAGAAATATCTAGGCGATTGGGACAACTTACTCAACAATTAAATCCAGAAAACTAATTTCATCTGAAATATCTAGATTTTGGCTTTACTTCATTTCTCCATCTCATGCCATCTGTCACGATGCTTCTCAGAGGACTTCAGATGGTTCACAGACTAAAGGACAGAGGAAAGATCCTTTTCCTAGCATGATACCAAGTACCATTGGAATGGACTATTCTGATTATCATTAATATTACCTAAGGTAAAAAGTCAAAGAGATAAACAAGGCCTAAGTGCTAATTTTTATTAAGATTTATTGTTTGTTCAATAGACGCTGCACCCAGTTTGACATGTTGTAGAAAGTGGGTTTGAATAAGTAAGATACACATCATGTATTTTCTTCTTTTATAATAAAGACTATCTTGGGGAGGAACTCCAATTGATTAAGAAGAATTAACATTCCAAAAAAGTTAAAACCATATTGCTAGCATCTACCTAGATACCATGCGTTGCCATGGAAACTATCCACCAGACCTATGTTTTGGCGATGTCTGCAGAAACAAGCAGCAGTTGCTTTCTGCCCTTCATGCCCTTGAGACCTTGTGCATTTTTTTCTGTTTCCTCAGAGAGTGAAAAATATCCATCCCACTTATCATTCTCTTAGTTTCATTTTCTCAAAGTTAAACAAAAAGTTTGAAAAGAAAGAAAAGAAACAGAAGATGCAAACTAGCATTGTCCCCCACTGGCATTATTCTCAGTTTCTTTTTCCTTGATCTGTCCAAGTCTGTCCCCAAATGATGCTATCATTCATTTATTTATGTTACTAAACACTTATGAAGCTCTTAGTAATTGTATAAAGTATGAGATTTTGTAAATTCTGCCTCTTGTCCCCAAATTAGAATTATAATTGGCCCTGCCCTTTTGTTTTCCACTGACTCTGCAGAAGTCTATATTTAGCTTTCATATATAATGGTAGAAACTTTATCAGAATAGGCTTGAGGCCAATGATCTTCCCCTTTCCTCTAAACTCACTTGTTTCCTTCTTCCTCTCTTCATTCTTCTTTCCTTCCCTCACCCCCCTCCCCAGTGCTGAGCAAAACTCCTGTCCCAATATTATTTTCATATAGTAGCAGAGCCCATAATGTGGACAAAATAAAGCAACACAGCACAACCATCTGTTATAAAATCGGTATGTCTAAGATACAGTGACGATACAAATGGTGCAAGATCAACCTTGGGAATGGGTGTGGGTTTGTTCTTTAAGGAATCTATTGTGAATATTTTAAAAAAATTATATGCTGCAAAATAAAAAATTATATGCCGCCTCACATTTTTAGAAAAACACGGGATATATGTTATCCCTTAATAAAGTATTGCATCAGTAGGAATGGTTCATTTCCAGGGTTATATAACAGGAAAATAACAATATATGTTTAGATAGTCTTGGTCAACTTGACAGCTTTTAATCAAAATAGCCATAAATGTGTGATTTAGTCAATAAATAGTAACAATGATCTATGCTTTAAAACTTCAAAAGCTTTCGTATCCATCACATAATTTTGACTTTCAAAAACCTGAGTGGAAGATATTATCCTCATTAAGAAACATATTAAGAGAACCTAAGTACCTGGCCCTAGTAAAGGAAAGATTTAGGGCTCCAATTCCATTTTTTGCTCCTTCAAATTTGAAATATTTTCCATAGTCCCATTCAAATTCTTTAGTAACTAAATTTCTCTTCTCTCCAGTATTCAGGATCCCCATATGGAAAATTAACATTCTTCCAATAATGTTTTCTCTATTTCAAAGTCGAAAGATAGATAAAGCCTCTAAGTAGCAACATCATGGTAAGTATATCACAAAAAAAATACGATCCATGGTCATAAAGGAAAACTTATCAAAGATTTTCATACTTTAGGACTTCCCATCACAACTTTCAAACGAGCACATCTATCTGTAAATGATCACTTCTGTACAGGTGGTTACAAACACGTCCAATCTTTGGGATCTCAATTACTTACATCTTCAAGGGTGATTCTCGGCCCTGTGCTATCTTCTAATATTTAGGTAATTTTCTTTTATAAATATCTATAAAATATTTTATTAGAAAGTGGGGATTGAGAATTTTATGTTCACCCCATCCAATGTACAAGTCTAGAAATTAGGCTTATGTGTACTAGCTGTCTGCTCTCCAGTTCAGAAAAGCACCACCTTTTATTACACCAAAGAAAAGCATGCTGCAGTACCCCAATAGAAGTTTCTGTTCTCCCAACCTTAACCTAAATCTTAAACTGTATGAGATTTCAGAGCCAGGTCTTCATAGACTTTGAAGTTTATTTTATACCCAAATGTGATCATCGCTTGGCAGAAAGCCTCTTTAGAAGCAAATTCCCTTTCCTTGACTTTTTAGAAATAAAACATTTAACCACTAGTGGTATGTAGAATTTTTACCTTACATTTTCCCAACTTATTAAATATCAGTCTCGTGAGAAACAGTACCTAATATGGAAGAAAAGAGCATCTGGCAGAATCTGATCTCATCAACCTTCATGTGGAAGACTGTTTAGTCTACCAAGCTGATTTCTTCTTCGTTGTCCCCTTCTGAAAAGGGATTGTACAGAAAAAGGAGGATAAAAATGAAATTTCTTTATCCTAATTAATTTTATATGGAGAACTGGGGAGGAGAAATTATGAGTGATGGATATTGTACAACTTCCCATTTACTTTTAAAACTCAGTACTTGGCTGATTTTGCAAGCAATGGGGCTTAGATTGATGCTAAAACCTCTCACTAGATTTAAGAAACTCCCATCCCAAATATATCTTATTTAAAAATTAAGGAGTGGCACATTTACTTCACCAACCAATGGGACTCTGCAGTTCTCACTTCTTCTAGAGTCCTGTTTGCTTTTGCTTCCCATTCTAGTAGAAATTATGAGGAAATTTCTAGAATGAGAAAATAAAAGCACACAAGTTTATTTTTAAAGTTGGGATACTAATTAATACTAGGGACAGCACCCTCTCTCCAGATGACTGCCACAATTCCACTATAAGCATCATCACAGCCCTTAAGTTACATGGACTAAAGTAATTTCTACCATTTACCAACTGCCACCATGTGCAGACACTAACAGAGCTGTGAGGAAGATGTTGTTATTCCCATTTTACAGTCAAGGAAGCAGAGGCTCAAAGAGGCCGGCTGCCTCTTTCAGTCAGGAGCCAAGCCAGCGTATAAACCCAGGGCCCTGAGACCCAGAGGCCCATGCTCTTTACAGTACATTTCAGAGAAATCTAGAGTTCCTTCAGCATGAGGCATTTATCTGACTTACATTCATGCAAGGCAGTCAAAGTGGGTGTTGAGATACTGATGACTTCATTACATAACTACCTGTAATGTACCAAAAGGAAAACTTTAGAAAAAAGTCAGCTCCTGAATAGAAGAAATAATGGGTGCCTACAAATAAATGCAGATGGATGGGGTGGAAATTCTTACAGGTTTAGTTATCCAAATGGCAATAAAAATTACAAATGTAAATTTTAAACGTATAATTCCTTCATTTATTAACTTAAAGATTAAAGAGGAATAGATGAAGAAATTATTTGCTCCTTAGTCGAAAAACAAACCGCTTTTTCTTAAAAATGAGCCGCATTCTTTATCATCACATGCACGTGCAGCACCACACTCCCATTTTGATGGAAACTATATCTGAAAAAGAATATTTCACTTGTCCTTTATTTTGAAAATGTAGGTAACAAATATATAGTTCATTTTAAGAAAAATAATAGATGTGTATGACAAATATTATGAAAGTATTTAAAAAATTATTCTAAAATTAAAACCAGAAGTTGCTGGCTGTTTGTTTTAACTGTATAAGCATCCAACTGTAACAAAATGAAGTCCTTGGGAATTCATGGAAGTGTTAAAAAGTTCAGTGATATCTCTGAAATATCTGTAAGAAAACCTATTATCTATATGCTTAATTATACCAATATATTTTCTACAGTAACTACTTCTTAAACAATTAAACACGTTTATAAATATCTGAGCGACAATTGGCCCATCCAATTTGTACCTAGAGTGAGAAATCAAATCAACTCATTCAGGATTCTGTTAGTAAATTTATCTTTTAAACTAATGTGTAGTGAGTAAAAACATAAGCTTAAATTTAAGTGTTTCCTTACTGGTTTGAGAATAATCTTCTTCTAACAGGACTGACATATATTTTCATATTCACAGAAAGGACAAAGACCATGACTGTAATAATGACATTTTAAAAATCAGGTAAATATTTAAATTACAGAATTTCATGTTTCCTTCAAAAATACAGCAGGCCGTGCTTTTTGTGTATTGTGCTGCCTTGCTCAAACTTGTCTGGAGCCAATGAAGGAACATATTTTATACTCTGTTGAGAGATTTTTATCAGTACACTTAAAGGCAGCAGGGTGCATAATTAGGTATGCCTGCCATCTGCATAGCCCTCCAGGTGCAAGAGGCATTAGCTTTATTTAATATTACCACAACATCAATTTTACCCCATTAATTTATGTCATTTGTCCTTTATTTCAAACTAAGATTGCCAAAACTAAAGCAGTGGAGGTGATGACCCAATTCTTGTTTTAGTGAAAGCCCTATAAACAAAATCTTAAACAACCTCATTAGCTTAGAATACTCTTAAGGATAGGAATTGATTAACTTGCTTTCACATTTTAAAATAGTTTATAAACAAAACCTTCCTGACTTTGGTATGAGAAAGTTTTTGCAAAGAGGGAGTATACCGTAAGATCATTGTTGTAGGTGGCACCAAGGCACTAGATGATAATCGAGTCACATAATGAAAAAGCTATTTTCTGTCAGTTCCTTTAAGTCCAGGAAAGAGTCTCCAAGGAGTCATTAACACCATGCTAACATTTGCAATTCTCCCTTTCCTGACAAAGAGAGCAGGTCTCAAGTTCTGATCTTTGGTAGCCAATAATATTTTGATAGAATTTATTAACATGACTTTTGCTCATAGTTACTTTATATCTTTGGCAAGTGATATTGATTTTCCAAAATTTTTCTTTTAAGCATATTTAAGTTAAAAATTAGTCTACTTTAGGGGGCTGGCCCTGTGGCCGAGTGGTTAAAGTTCTGGGTGCTCCACTTCAGCAGCTGGGGTTTGTGGCTTCGGATCCCGGACGTGAACCTACTCCACTCATCAGTCATACTGTGGAGGCATCCCACATACAAAGTAGAGGAAGACTGGCATAGATGTTAGCTCAGGGCTAATCTTCCTCACAAAAAAAGAAAAAAAGTCTATTTTAAAGAAAAATATTTAGTAATTAATAGTAGAGTTCTATGAGGATATGGGAAACATTGTGAAGGCTGCATGCAAAGCAATTGAAATTTTGGTATAAGTTGATTTGCATCCAACTTCAGAAGAAAAAGATATGATTATGCAAAAATGAAAACCGAAGGCTATTTAAAGAAAGCTATTGAGTTTATATCACTCTAAAAATTCTTCAAGGATATAGTGCATGTAATAACTACTGCCATTTCTTGATAGCTTGCCCTATGCATGGTATTAATGCTTGACATACAGTGATCTCACTTAATTTTCCAAAGCAAGTACATCTGTAGGTTTTTTACTGAATGGAATGAAGTATCTTTAGATAACAGAAATTTAGGGGAGTGGAACTTTGAATGCCAAGTATTTCAAGGTAGACAGGTAAAAAATCGTAATTTCTAGCACATCAGTAAGAAAAGAAGAGAGAAAATGTGTGTGTTCCAAGGATAACTGTGTTTGTTTCTGAAAACATGCGTGTAAGGAAGAGGCGGGTGGAGGAGGGAGGGAGAGAGGACCACAAAGTATTAGCAAAGCACACAACCTTCCGGAGAAACGCCCAACGTCAGGTGAGCAAGTGGAAGCTCCCTCCTAGACGCCGCCTAGAGCAGTCTTTTGATGGTAGTATTTCGGAAACTTTAAGAAACATTTTCAGTGAGAGAATTCTGAGATTATCATCATAGATTCGCCTCCTTCTTGACAGAATTCCTTTTAAGGGTCTACTATGGAACTCTCCGTACTTGACTGGTAAGTAAAATTCTTAGACAAATAATACAATTTTTTCTAATTTACATTAAAATGGGCAATATGGAATATCTATATTTTGAAGGGAAAAAGCTGCTGCAACATCAAGTATACAAAAATCACTTTAAAAACATTTGTTTTGCCTAGTTTTCATGCTCTTTCATGTAAAAATTTTTTGGCCTCCACCAATTTTCTTCCTCTTGAGGTAACAGAGGCCAACCTCGCCGTACCAATAACTCTCTTCAGAAAGGAGCAAAGTTAAACATTAACTCCTGGTAGACAAGGGTGAGGAACATCTTTGCACAAATCAAACGCATTCCAGAATACTTGCCGCTGACATGAAACAACCCACCAGGGCTGCTGAAAGCAGGTGATGATAGTTTTGACATTCTCACACCTAGACTAAAAAAAAAAAAGCCTTTTTACTCCTGTTTCCCAGCAGACATCCTTTCAACTTCTTGTGCTCTGACGGAGATCTGAAGGCAGGCTCTGAATCAGTGTGGTGCGTTCTCAGACAGTAAGTCGGCTGACCAGACAGGCAGCTTGGTACCGTGCATCTCCGAGCAGGGAAGAGCTGCCTTTGCTTCTCCAAACCTATGAAAATCTGCTCTATCAAGATTCTTAAAATTAAAAAAAAATCTGTCTTATCTTTCTTGAATTTTAATGTTTTACGCTTCCAACTCCATCACTGTTTTGTTGTATGGATTTTACTGACTTTCTATGCCGCATTGCCACTTCTGCTGCTATGTATCAGTCAGTGCTGAAATTAAACACATCATCATCATCATCATCATCATCATCATCCTTTTGGAGGGGTCACAAAGAGCACCGGAAAGGTGTGGCATTCTCCAGTGTGATTTAATCATAGAAGCAATTGTATTGAACCTATTATGGGCAATCTACAGTCTTTGAGTTGTACATGGCATTAATATTATAATGTTTAAGTCTTCAAACTCTTCGCTCAAGCATTCTCTTCCTTCATCTCAGAGAATTCTTGAATTTCCAGACAAGAACATATGAAGCACATCACTTCTCTCTAATGTTGATGAATCTATATTCTTTTCATCCCTCCCTCCCTTCTTTCATGTGTTCTGACTTTGCTACCTAAAAGCAGTTCAGGAGGGAGTTTTCTCCAGTGTGCTTACATGCCTACAGAGGCATTCTCACGGCTTCTCTTTTGCATTCAGTATGAAGACTGCAGCCAGCTTAAGTAAAACAAGGTAATACCATCAAATTAACCATACCTATAATTTAATCATTCATATGCTCAACAAACAAGTATAGAGCGTCTCCTGTTAGTCAGGCACAATGATAGTAGCTAAGGATATAAAGACATTTAAGGTACTGTTATTAGCATGTCCCAGGGCTTCCATAACAAAATACTATGAACTGGGTGGCTTATAACAACAGAAATTTATTCTCTTACAGTTCTGGAGGCCAGAAGTACAAAATCAAAGTGTCCGTAGGGCCACGCTCCCTCTGAAGACCCTAGGGAAAAATGCTTCCTTGTTTCTTCCAGCTTCGGGTCACTCAACTTTTGTTTTATTGCCCCCATTTTTACGTGGCCTTCTTGCCCTGTGTCTCTACATGGCCTTAGTCTAAGGATTTAGGGCCCACCATGATCCAGCGTGACCTCATCTTAATTTAACTAATTACATCTGCAAAGATCCTATTTCCAAATAAGGTCACATTCTGAGCTTCCCCGGTGGACATGAGTTTTGGGGTGATGCTATCCAGGCTAGTACAGGTACCCACTGGGCTGGTCTCTTTGGGGTACTCTCACATATTAACTCAAACTTTAATTTAGTTGGTTAACTTGTTCCCCTAGAGTCTACCATAGAGTGTCCTTCATAAAAATCTTTGCTGGTTAAAACGTATAAAAGAGGGTGCTTCCAGCAGCCCACCATGAGAGGATCCTGGCTTACCTTCATGATGGAGGGTCATTAACTGATGACTAAGAAGCTGGCTGTGTCACTGAGATACTGAAATGAATTTTGTTCTATCAAGTACCTCAGGTTACCATGACTGGTTGGGGAGCACATCTCCCAAATTATTGCAATGTGTGGTTTTGTCCATTCAATATTTTGTATAACTAAGAATCACAGAATTCTTATATTTTAGAGCTGAGATACAAGCTTTGAGATAAAATAACCTATCATTTTAGAGATGAGATGAGTCAGAGGGAATGCACAATTCATTAGCTAATTAGGGGAAGAACTAGCAGAATAAAGGTTGCCCCATTCCTTGCTCGGTGTCCGAATCAGACTTTCCATGTTTATGAACATAAATAATTTTCATTATGACTTTTCCCATCTGAACACACTTTAGCTCTTGACTACCCTAAAGAGTAACTTATAATATTGCTTCTTTAACAGCATCTCAGAAGAACACACGCAGGCAGGCCACTTCTCTCTCTCTAATCTTGTTTATCTTTCTCTGCTGTGAGGAGTCTACAAATCTTTAGTATTAGTAAAAACTCTGATGTGAAAAACGTTGAGCTTTTCAGGATGATGTTGTCCAAAGTTCCTCTAGTTGTAACTATGGACACCATATGTTCAGTTTGACATGGTAAAAACCCATTTTAAATTGTAAATCTTGAACAATAAAGCTTTTTCCCAGTAAAAAGAACAAACAAAAAAATACGTCTGCTTCTTTATTTGTACACCATGAAACTTCTGATTTATTTACTTCAATTCTGCATTTACACAAAAGTGCTGTAATAAAATATCTGTACACTACTTCTGTTACAAATATAGATAATATTTAAAGTGACTTTATATATTCTAATGTAGGAGTTTCACGCTCTAAAATGGGAATGAACACATGATAATTCCTCACCAGTTGTCTCAATAAACAGCTCCATCTGTTTCCTTTAGTCTTAAACTATTGTATTATAAGATGTTAATATAAGGCAATGAAATGAAGTTATGTTAATCCCCTTAATTTTTCTATCAATTTACTAATGGCATACAACTAAAATAATTACTAACACATTGCTTTTTTCTCTGTCATTAAGATTAATACTAATTGACAACCAATTGCACAATGCACTAACACATTTTTAGTGTTGCATCAGTTAAAACGAGTACTAAAGATTCTGGGAGCTTCTATGTTCCTCCATGGTTAGCATGGCTGCTCTTTGGGGAAACCACAGTCAATACAGGGTAGCATCATCATTTTACTTACAGAAACATGAAAACAGGTCAAAAACGAAAATGATGGCAAGATGCACATTAAATGTTTTCTTTACAAACTTAGGGCCATTGCTTCATATATGTGCCATTTACTCAATCTTAGAAACCCATTTTAGGGGGAAAACATATATGTGTATACTGGAGGTGGGGAGATGCAATTTTTTACAATATTCAAAACTTTTAAATACTGAGAGCATTTTTAAAGACTTTCAATAGAAAAACATGTTTTCTTTTTTAGTTCGAAGTGGGGAGAGGAGTTGGATTGACAAAATGAAGCATTTTTATAAAACTTGAGATTTTCTTTATTTTATATTTTCATTTTTCACCCTAATCTCATGAAACCATTTCTCTTTGCTTAGCTTTAGAATTATTTTTCTTTCTCTACTAACCAGTTTAGCACAAAACAACTTTTGTCCATGTGACTACAAAATGTCAGATATCTTCATAAAGAAAGACTGGAATTAACTATGCAAATAATCCTTCTTTTTGAGTTTATATTCACAAAATGCAAGGAGAAAGGAAAAATGATGCTACGTTGTAAGAAAATCATTTTCATATGAGAAAAATAAACAAGTGGTATTCTTCCTCTACAGTTCTAACAAGTCCGATAAACACAGCATGGGAAAAGTCGTCCACAAAGCCAGTCCCACTCTCTTTACAGTGTGGGTGTGGTGAGGGGTTGAGCTGCCTCAGCTCTGGCAGCAAACTCAGGAGAGAACCAGCAAAGTGACAGTGCCTTTTGTCCGCTTAAGGATGGCGACGGCTTCTTCATGGGTCACCCCTTCTAGACTCTGCCCATTGACAGCAATGATCTGATCACCCCTTTTGAGACGCCCATCCTCGGAGGCTGCTCCCTGCAATGATAAAGTAGGCTTGTTGACTTCCCAAAAAATGCTGCCTTGCAGCTACACAACAGAAAAAGCTCTAAACCACAATGTAAATTGCTCTGCATGTACACGCACATTGCTCTCCATGCTCCATGGGTAGTGTACAGCCTTTAGGCAATGATAAACATCCACAAAGGAGGCCTTTCTCTCCTAAATGGTTTTAGCACTGAGATTACAGTTTGAGAGAGAATTTAGCAGTCAACAGATTAGTTGGATGGTTTTTCGGCTATTCAGCACAGCAGTTGGTGGGAACTCAAATTAATAAAGAATATTTGGGAACTTGCCTAGTAGGAATGATTTTTTATTCTGTAAAGAACAACTACAGAAAGGAGACAAAGAATTAGCAGTTTTATGAGACAAAAGCAGTTTTATAGGACAAGGGCAGGAGGACCATGAAATGCAAAGGCTTGCAGAAGCAGAAAGCCCACGTGCATGTGGACAAGGACAGGACACAGGACAAGGCACAAGGCCTGCTAACTCTAATTCTCTTTCTGTAGCTTTGAAAGGGCTGCTCTAGCTGCTTGGTTCTTTACTTTCTAAGCGTAGATGGAGTCTTCATATTCCTTATGGGCCCTAAATGATTTAAGATAAAACACAGACATTCCTGTTTGAAAAAGAACCCCATCTTAAAGGCACACTTATAGTAGGCAATTATGTAATTAAATATAAGATTAAAAATAGGAAAAAGTTAATGAGGAATCCATAATGATGAAATTCTTAAAATATGTTCTAACTAGCATGCCTTAAATAAATTGTTCCAAGGCGGAGGAAAAGGACGGTCTGACTCTCCTATTCACTGGCAAATGCTGTCTGTATTTTTGGACATACCAAGGACTTTAAAAATCTCAGAAATTAAGCCTATAGCTAGACTGCTGTAGATAGAGCACTTTAAGTTGGTTAAAAATAGTAATTTTTTTCAAAATAATAGAATGAAACCTTCATAGGTGGGCACTTTAAAGGACCATAGCACTGAAGCCCCTGTATCAAGTCTTTTAATAGGTTTGACATAAGTTTTGTTCCTTTGCACTGGAACATTTTGAGATTCTGGATTTTCTCCAGCAGGAAATTTTGTTCGATTCTGTAGTTCCTGAAAAAATATCTTAACAACATATTAACAATAATTATATGGGTTTAAATTATTTTAATAACTTCACACATGTTGCAATAACTTTATTCTTATTCTAAACATTCTTAAGATAGAACCAGTTACTATATGATTACAGCTATATACAAATGGCTTTTTTTAATTGAATGCTGATTGCAAACAGCTAATTTATTGTAAGTGACAGAGCTACTAGATACTCTTCAAATCTTTTTAGCAGTTATTTTTCTATTCCATTCAATGAAATTAAACTTGTAAAATAAATGCCCAATTAGTTAATCTGCATATGTATTTTAGGTACTTTTCTGTGCCTATTTTACATTTGACATCAAAAAATAAGACACGCCAGAGCTCTACAGCACACACATATTTAAAATGTCCTATTTTCAAAAGAAATTCACTGATATGCAACTTGTTTTCAAGGGGGAAAAATCAGGCCTTACTGTCTACATAAGGTTCATTAATATTTTTACATATATAGCCAAGAGTTTCCATGGAATTTCAATTTGAGTCTATTTTTCTTTAAACATAACTAAACCTCATATTGGGCAAAAATATTTAGTGACTCGTTCCTGTAGGGAGTTCCAAAAGAAAATGATCAACTGTTAACCATTTGGCGTTTCCTCAGGCCATAAACTAATAAGCCAGCTGCTGACCACCATTAATGAACGTTTAGCGGGGAAAAAGGGTGGTTAAAATTTGCAAACTTACCTTTGCAAACACTGTTTTAACATAAATTGGTAAGTCTCCATGAGGGCTGCCGTATCCTCCTACTATACTGAAACCCAAGCCATCTGGTCCTCGGTCTAGCATAATAGACTTACACTGAGGAGGTCTACAGTTAGGGAAGGAAAAGAGTGTTTGGATTTTTAAAATATATATATATACACACACAGATATCTTTGTGAATCTGTAAGTTATGAATTATCTGACATGACCAAGAGCTAGTATAATTCTCTGTGTTAGTGATGGTGAGTATACTATGGATATTTTTGGGATGTTTAAATTGTCAGTACATGCTGTGCACAGTATTTTAAATTTACAAAATCTAATGAAATCCTACTTAACACCCTAATTCTATTTCTCATTTACAGCCCCTTAAACTAACATATTCATGGCATGTTCTTGTTGCACGGAGTAGCCCCTTCTTTTTCCAGTGTATTTAAAGTGAGAGGGCAGAAGTGCAGAGGACTAGCATGAAATAAGTCATAACGTCAGCATCCCCAAGCTCAGAGAGAAAAATCGATTCTAAGCAATGTAAAAGCTGCATCAAATTATTTAAAAATTCTAATAAGCTCCTCTCTTCTCCTCTCTCTATGTTCTAATTCTATTGTACTCAAGTGTTGGGCAACTATAAAATTCTTTTAATCAAAACGATGATTTACTAAAGGAGAAGGCAATGTTGGAATTTTTAAAAGGATAGATTTGACTTGTTCCATGTCACATAGGGTAGTGACATCAAGACTAAAATGTTCTCCCAAAAAACTCAGAGCTGAAATGTGGGAAGGGTAGTGGCATGCATGCATGTCTGTCTGTCTATTTATCTATCTGCTACCTACCCACCTACCTTTGATGAACTAAATCCAAGCCCCAATTATTGAAGAGTTTAGAAACACTTGATTTTCGTATTTCATACTTCATCTCCTATTATTTCATGTTTATGTGAGTAGTGGGGATAAAAAACTAAACCATATGAGCTCACCCTAAATCATCCTGAAATATGCTGCTTGATGTCAGCCCAGTGAAAGAAAGACTAGAATTGGTGGGTTCCTGCTGATGGCCTGTGACCACACTCACATCTCCTCCAGCAACCACCTGTATACAGGAGAAATAGAGAAATACACATGTTGCTAGGGAGAGATCAGTAATTTTTCTTGCAAAAGAGCATTTGCATTAAAACGTGTATTTTATCGTCCACTGATTCATTTCTGCTAACATAACACACAACTAAAGACAAAGAAATTTCACAAGGCCCAGAGGCCTCTTCAGTCGACAGTAAAAATACTAATTCAATTCTACAAAGTTCTTTGATGCTTTTCAAACACGGTCTCATATGTAATTATTTTTTAAAGATCTTTAGAATACAAGCCACTTGCTCACACCAGTTAAAATTTTAGCAATTAATCATTTACTTCTAAGACCTTGTATTTTTCCCCCCTTAGATATAAAGTATGAAACAATAAATGCATCAGGATAAAATGTGACAGAATGTGTTTGTATGTACTTTCTTGGAACTCTCAATATAATCATTTATGTTCAAGGGAAATATTAAATAAAACCACAGCAGGAGATTTAATCATTTTTACTGCTTTAACATCAAAGCTCATATGTCCTCAAGCTACCCATATTCTGAATGCTGCTTGGGATCTCACCTGCATTTCAACGGAGCCAGAGGCACTTTTCAGTAAGTTAACTGCTTGGGTGTGAGTCATCCCCTCAGTGGACGTGCCACAGATAGTGACAATTCTATCCCCAACCTGCAAGGGAGAGGAAGAAATAGCCATCTGCTAAAGCAGCCATGAAGAGTGGGACACTGAGACCTAACAGGCCCTTCCGTACCTTCCACATGACATATATACTGCTATCAGTAACTGAAATACAACCAAGGAAACCACTAATTCCAAGCAGCAGCCACCATGAAAAGAAGCTGCACATAATGACTGAGTTCCATAATCTCTAGGGCAAGCGGGGGAATCACACTTCCCTTATCTTCGTTTCTCCTGCATAAGACATTACTTGCTATTAAAAGAATAAAATATCTGACATCATTTGGAAACCAGAATTTCTCTGGACATTATTATTACACATATTAGACGTGACGCTAAGTCAGGGGTTGGCAAACTAGAGCCTATAGGCCAAGTCTGGCCCACTGCTTACTTTGGTTAATAAAATTTGGTGGGAAGACAGCCATGATTATTTGGCTGCTTTCACAAGGCAGAGTTGAGTGGCTCCGATAGAGACTCATACGTCCCAAAAAGCCTAAAATATTCCCTATCTGGTCCTTCACAGCAAAGTTTTCTGACCTCGGTGCTATGCGCACGATCAGTTTTTAAGTGCCAGTCATGAATTCAGATATCAAGGAGACTGAACTATTCCCGATTTAGGACTATTTAAACTAAGAGGTGGTTATGTTTTGAGACCCTTTGTGAGGCAGGAGGCCATACAGTTTACTTTATAGAGACTGAGTAACTTTAATGGAATATTCCCCCGACTTCAGAGCTGGAGAGTTAGCATAAATTCCACCACGGCGCTGTACATGCGCACAATCCCTCAACTTTGAAGCAAGTTTTGTTTAGTTTTACAAAATTACAAGTCATATTTACATTAAAATTCTGCAAATTTGATAATCAAATGCAACACAAATAATAATTTTCAATTTAATAAAGTTAAAGCAGCATTTCCACCAATGAAATGTAAGGAAAAAATTTCACCTCATACTGGTGTTCTGAGAATACTTTCTGTTTTCTTTTAAAATCTTCCACAGAGTTTCAAACAAGTAAAAGGTATTAAGAAACAACTGTAAATCTTTACATTTCATTTACTTGCAAATTTGCATACATCTGCAAATTCTCCCCTCTGAATTTTCTCCATCTTTTACTCAAAGCAAGCTCTGCTGTGGCTGGCTTAGCTGATTTGAAAGCAAATACAGACATTTTAAAACTGCCTGCAACAGGTGGCCAGATTCAAAGGGTTTACGAAAACTTTTGCCAGATTTGTGAAGGCTACAGGGCCATTAGCAGAACTTACCCTGAGTTTGTGGGTCTGAGCTGCAACTCCATTCGGGTGCATCATTGCAATAAATACAGGGACGTCACCAAGTGGGCTGCCCACGCCTCCAGCGATGCTGACTCCCAATGAGTCAGTGGGCCCCTGCCAGTGAACAAATAAAACGCTTTGGTCAAAGCGATATTTTTAATTGACTTTTGGTTTCTTTGGCACAACATTCCATAGTTAACTCTGCTCTTCTAGGTGTGAGGGTGGAAAATAAGGCTCAAGAAAATTGCACTACTTTATTTGACACAGGTCCTTAATGTGATTTAGGAAAATAAGCATCTGCTGAGGAAGTAAAAGAAATCAAAACATACTAAATGAAAATCATGCTGTAGGACTGATGGAAAGCAGGTAAGCTGACGGAGTGAAAAGGCTGCAGTTTTTGGAATCAGAGAGACCTGTGTTCAAAGCCAGGAGTCCACACTTACAAACGCTGGGACCTGGAACAAGTCCACTCCTCTCAATGAATCCCTAGATGCTCATTGACAACACAGAGATTCCAGTGCCACCACATGGGGCTGCAGTGAACACGGAATGAAATGGTGACGTATGACAGGTCTAGAGTGCTCAGCACATAGGAACAGCTTAGGAAACCGAAGCTGCTCTTATATTCTCTCTTAGCATGGCTGTCAGAGGAATCTGTTTCAGGAGAACAGGAAAGGTCTGTTGCCAGCAAAGGCTTACTTATCAGTATGACAAGTGAGAGGGGCCGGGCGTTAGTCTGTGTGGGCTTGGGTTCATGCATTTTTGGTGATACAGAATATGCCAATGAGGACTTCTCAAACAAGGTGTTATGACCAGGGAATTCAGCAAAGACGGCATTGTGCTATTTCCACTGCATATAATCCATATTTTATCAGACGGTGCTACAAATTGGTAAGACAGCTCACAGGAAAACACAGATGCAGATACCTCTGAAGTCAACAGAATTTATATTGTTTTCTCTCTCCCAAGTTACCTTTTTTATTTCCACTGTTCTTAATCCCTGTATTTCAGATGCCACTATAAAAGTGAAAAAGATAAAACATGGTTATTACAGCATTCTTTATGTTCAGTTAAACTGTAGGCAATGCCTAGAGCTAGATGGGACTAAATGATACCCTAATTTTTTTAAAGGGGGTGCTCAAAGTTACTAGTACACATGATTAAATCTGTCTTACATAGGAATTCCTTATTTCTCCAGTTGGAAAAATGCAGACAGCATCTCATTTCTTCCTTATTTTAAGCACTGATTATATAACTGCACAATTCACTGTGAGTGAGTCAAAGACAGAACGTGCTTTGGATAGAAAGACAC
Organism: Equus quagga; assembly: GCF_021613505.1. Lineage (NCBI taxonomy): Eukaryota > Metazoa > Chordata > Mammalia > Perissodactyla > Equidae > Equus > Equus quagga. The sequence continues at coordinate 114,253,255 of NC_060272.1, forward strand.
ATGTGCACAGCTGAGAGGAATAAAGCCATGGATGCATTAAAAAGAATCCATGGACTTAAGTGCCTAAATTTCTAGAATATTAGTCACATTGCAAACAGAGAATGCCATATGGTTAGTTTCTTCAATCTGAACAATTTTCAACCAATGCTCCAAGTCAAAAAACGCTCTGCACCATTATTTCATGTAATTAAAACACAGGAGGATCACGTTAATTTTCTCAATCAAAATTTTTGCAATCTTCATGGAAAAAGAAGGCTTCATTTAATGGCATCTTCTGATTTACTGGTGTTACACTGAACAGAGAAAGGGCATAAAAATCAAGTACACCAATATGCTTAGTAAGAAAAAATTACAGAGTCCTGATTCTAATGTTTAGTAAGTTTTGTAGGGAAAACATTAAATGGAAAGAGTTGCTATAGGCACAGCTTCATGTCGTTCAGAATTTTTGCCCGCACACGTTTCTGCACTTAAATCTTTAAGATATGGAATGATTTAGAGGAAAGAGAGCTCAGAGGTAAATTAAAACAAGGAAAAAAAATCAGTGTTAATGGCCAAAATTAAAACGAGTAAATCATGCTTAAAATATCAAACCAATCTTACATGCATTCTTCTTTGAGCTACTTTCCAGTGACTCAGATGTACTGGATCCAGAAAGTGGAAAAGAGAATGATGACAGGCTGCCTTCACTCATCTAGAAATCATAACAGTAAATTTAGAAAGTTTCGGAAGTAATAATACTCCCTAAATACGACTTATTTCAGAATTCAATTCTTTTAATGTAGCTAGAGAAAAATATCTGTTAAGCAACAGTGGCATTTGATAATTTGAAGGGAAACAAACAGTTTCTACCTATTTTTTTTCTTTTTAAGGAAGAATTTGCCTAGTGACATAAATAAACTGAAGATAAAAGGATGGATGAAATTGATTCCAACCGACCTAAAATTTTAGTGGATTTTTCATCATCTCATTCCAACGAAAGCTCTCTAAATTTAAACTGAAGTTGTACATAGATGGGGACTTCAAAACTGTAGAATCAGGGCCAGTGAACAGGAAGCTAATGGTGGTCAATAAGCAGTGAGTGGGCGGTCTTTAAGGACAGGTTGATGAAAACCAGCTGCTGTCATTCTGATGACAAGACTGAGGAAGGGGGCTCAGCAGGAGACGTGAACCATGCAGCGCCATATTGTTATACATGGTGGCGAGCAGCTACAGCTCACCTACCTGGGATTGTTTTCAGTTGAATTTTGATTGATAAATGTTATAAAATACTTAAAAAATATATTATCTTGGTAGGCTTTACATATATTAATTGGTTCTTTTGAGATTATGGAAAAAGAATCATATCAGAAAAGAGGAATGCTTGAAATTAAGTCCCTTAGAATGACTTACAAACTACTCAAGAGCTACATCTTGCTCTCCTGTCCACTCTCATCTCTTGCTCTTCCCTATCTCCAATTCTGCACCTCAGTCACTCTGCCAAGCTGCCACAAGGCCAGGCCCGTGTACAGGACCCTGGACACAGACCCACAGTCACAGCATCTTTGGGTTCCTTTTGGTACGTGAACTGCACCACCCTCATGAATCCCACAGCTACCCACCTGGCTGCTTTGAGAAGGCCTCCTCTCTGAATGGAAGGGACCAGCTTTCATTCTTCCGACTTCCAAGGTCACTGTGCCTAGGGAACACTGCAGGAACGAGAGTTTTACGGAAATGTTTAACTAAAATATTAGTCATCTCTAGGAGTACATTTTAGTCTTCAGGACAGAGTTTTTGAAAGGCATCTTCCTTTTGGAATCTCCATAAGGATACCTCCAATCCTTAATAGAGAGAGGCTTTTCTAAAACATTAAAACTAATAAAAATAATAACAACAAGCAGCAGCAGCAACACCACCACATGACTGTCTTATTCCCTCATGATTTACATGGAGACTGTTTCTGCCAAGGCAAAGATAAAGTGAGAATTGAGCAATTATCTCATGAAACACAGTGACTTAGAGAAGCCAAATGAACTAAATAACTCAGGTTTTAAAAAACAAAACAAAAACAATAAAACAACCACTACCACAACAGCATGCTTTGCCTTTAATAGCAGAGGGACTTAGAGAATTGAGTAAGCTCTCTATTCCCACACTGCACTTGAATAGACCTATTATACGCTACTTAAATAAGCCATATTGCTATAAACACAAAACAAGAATTGAAGACATTTTCCCCGTGGCCCTTTACGAATAAATCATAGACATGCAAGAAATGCTGCATAGTCTAACGTGGAAGGAGCACCATGAGGTGTGTGAGATCCTGGTTTAAATCCAGACTATGTGATTTACTAGCTGTATGACCTTAATAGATGTCACCTTGACAAGTCTTTTACTCTGCATTTTTAAAATGGAGACCAAACTAGGTTGTTGAGATAAGTAAGAGAATCTATGTACAATGCTTTTGAAAGTGCCTGGTGCAAAGTATTATTTACACAAATATTGGGCACTAATATTATCATGCTGCTTCTGATGGGGTACTGAGGGACACGTTACTCATAAACACGTGGATAATAAATCAAATTTTGAAAGGTCAAAACTTGACTTGCAATATCCATAAGTTGTTTGTTTGCTTGTTTGTGTTTTTGGGGGGGCCAGGAACTTTTCAAATCCTTCTTGAACCTATTTATATCTCCAGCTTACGGAACTGCAGAGCTTAACAAATTCCACACAGTAATCATTCACTGTGTACTTATACCTCTTTCACCTACCTACAACATATCTCTTCCAAAGTTCAAGGGTATCTATTATTATAAAATTTTTTAAAGTTAAATTTTCCATTATAAAAGCAATTCATCCTCAAAAGAAAATTCTGAAAATAAAATGAAAACAGAAGGAACACAGAGGGTCCTATAATTCCAAAAATCATCTCAAAATTATTGTTAAAACACTTAAGATTTTATTTTACATGGTTGTTTCTACACTGTAAATACAATTTTATCTCACATTCGCTGCTATGTTTTTCCATTGTTAATATAGTTACCATGAACATTATTTTAAACAGATACGTTTGCCACGCATCTCTGCTATATTTACCAAAGTTTATAGAGTTTTGTCAACTGTGTTGCTTCCAGTTTTTCTATTATTACAAATAACACTCCAAAAAACCTTACATACATGAAGTTTTTTGTGTATTGAGGATTACTTATGCAAGATTTTTAAATGAAAGTTAAGTCAAAACAAGGACAAGTAGTAGCAGCAGCTATAAACAGCAAAGTTATACAAATACTTAAGGCTCTTATTATATACTGCCAAACTGGTTTTTCAAATGATGGTTTAACTGGTTTTAAAACTGTTATTATATGGATATTCCTTCTCTTTCAGATGTATCTATCTTACAGAGTCAATAATCATTTTAAATTTATGTCCAAAGGAAGTTACTTCTCCTTAAAAAAGTCTAACTACTTTTTGAAAATTCATAACTCTAACAAAAAATCATAGATTTCAAGTGTGATTTACTAATAACTAAAGTGATACACCTATTCACACACCAGATCTTATCCAAACCACAGAGGTTACTAACAAGAGGATCACTTGAAAATCCCTCCGTGAAGCCCAGCCACTGAAGAGGAACCCACTAGCATCAGAGATCTTTGGCAGCTCTCTTGCTGTCATGAAGGCTCATGTTATTTAACATGCCTCACATGACATGGGTATAGATGGTGACTGTTTTCTAGTCAACGCTGAACTATATACTTCACGTCATAAAAACATGTGCTAGGTAAGAAAAACAATGAGATAAGCACCGCTTTATTTATTTGTAGGAACACACATTCCCTTTAGAAATTGGAAGACTCCCATAGGAAATATGCCTAGAGTCCCAAGGGTTGTATTTTTAAGTGACTATTCTGTATTTTACAATTTCTTTCTAAAATGAGACTGGCTCTGCATTTCCCATCAGAAAACGAGTCTTGATGGAGAGTTTCCTTTGGAGGAAAACGATTTCACAATGTAAAACGTACTTAAGACTAGAATGATACCTAGGGATGGGGGCCTATTGTTGAGATAATTCCCAGTGAAAGTACTGCCAGGTAAATCTGCATTAAATTACTTACTTTCATTTCATAAGGATGACCCATACAACTTCGAGTGAGAGTGTGTGTGTGTGTGTGTGTGTGTGGGAGTGAGGGAGTGAGGGAGTGAGGGAGAGAGGGAGAGAGGGAGAGAGGGAGAGAGGGAGAGAGGGAGAGAGGGAGAGAGGGAGAGAGGGAGAGAGAGGAAGATTGGCCCTAAGCTAACATCTGTTGTCAATCTTCCTCTTTTTGCTTGAGGAAGATTGCCGCCGAGCTAACATCTGTGCCAATCTTTGTCTATTTTATGTGGGATGCAACTACAGTATGGCTTGACAAGTGGTGCTTGGTCTCCGAGCCTGGCATCCAAACCTGCACACCCTGGGCTGCCGAAGTGGAGCACACGAACTTAACCATTATGCCACTGGGCTGGCCTGCCAACCTCAATTTTTAACTGTGAAACTTTAAATATTCAATAGTTTTGAGTAAGAACAAGATTTGGACCAAATACCATCTTCTGTGGTTCAAAAAGGGTAAAATCTTTCTCCCACATTCTTCCTGTCCAAGGAAATATAAGGATGTCAAATTTAGTATGCCCAGAAAAGGGTTACGGAAGGACTGGGACAGGACAGTCCAGAAAGCACGATTCCATCCCCAGAGGAGCCATGGGTGCTCTTCTTGCCTCCTAGCATCTCCCACATGGAGCATTTCTGCCAAGTCACTTTTCAAACAGCCAGGGATGAGACTCTTCACTATGCCAGAGGTCATAAGAGTAAATCCAAATATCAACATGGATGAACTGAGTAAGACTTTGTTTCTACTTTGTGGTCTGAATATGTGTGTTTCTTTCAAGAAGAGATCCAAACAATATTCATCTTAAGATGAAAGATTTACTAAGATCACAGATATTCAGTTCATAATTCTTATTACTGCTATATATAAAATATAATAAACAGCTAATTATAAATTTATTAGAGATTTATCACTGAAATATAACATCTTACTTATAAATACGTCTTATTTGAGATAACATTTTAAATAAAGAGAATTCAGTACTTATTTTGGTAGCCGAAAGTTAAGTTCTCCTCCTTCTATACTATTCCACAAAATTACTTTTGGCATTTGATTTTCACCTTTAGCAAAGCAGCAACAGCCTCCTGGGTGGCACTGCGGACGTCCTCTCCATTCACCGTTAATATCTGGTCTCCCTGCATCAGTCTTCCGTCAGCGTCTGCAATTCCCCCTTTGACGATGTCTGACACAAATACTCCAGTATCATTTCTGCAAACATCATTTTGAATTTCACCATTATTATTTTTTCTAGTAAGTAATGCAATGCTCATTTAATGAAAAGCTAATATGTTTTAAACTGAAAATTTTACTTCTATTTTTGTGACTTTAAAAGTTTTATTGTTTTTAGCAACACTGAGGCAACATTATTAGAATTAATTTTTTGTAATAGCTTATTTCATAGCACTTCACAGGTTAAACAGACCTTTCATAAGCATATTTATTCTTCGACAATTATAAACTGAGTAGAAGTGGCTACTATTATTCTCGTTTTATGGGTCACACAGCTACTAACTGGCAAAAATGGGACTTAAGAGTCAGTCCTTAGATGCTAAATCTATTGTTCTTTCTACACCACAATGAATCCTTGAATGAATATTGACCTGTAGCTACATAAATATGTTGCTATTATCATCAACAACCTTAAAATTATTGGAAATAAAACTTAAGTACCATTGCTATGGTGTCTTTTTTTAAACCACTATGGATCTAACTTTCACACAAGACAGATTTAAGGAAAAAGAGCAAATACTAATCTTATTCCAATTCTCCTTTCTTTCACAAAATAGTAAATAACCCAACAGCCACTTGTTGAGATACAATGATAACTACAATGATAAGTAGAACTATTTAGTGACAGCTGAACTGCATCGCTTGTTCTTGACAAGGTCATGATCTCAAACGAGCCACTTCACCATCTGATCCTCTGCTTTCCCATCTTTAGCATAAAGGTGTTGGAACTTGCTGGATTATGTATTTGTTCATATTACTTATACATAAATATTTCAATAAAGTAGGTACTGAATTTACGTGTATTCACCACTCTACCACGCCAGCCTCTTACTTTATGCTTTCTGTTCCCTTCTGATGGCATGTTCTTGCTCAGGCTGACCTTTCTCCCTATATAGCCTCCACTTCCCTGTAATAGATCAGCATCATTTACCACTTTTAGCCTCAACTCAGGCACCTCTTTTTTGGGAAGTTTTCCTAATCTACTTTCCTTAAATAGGGTCACTTGGTCCCTTTATCCCTTGCTTCTATGGCTCCTCCACATTACGCTGTTTCTATTACTCAACAATAGAACCCTTTGTTGCAAGAATATAGTTAATTCTAGTTCATAAAACTGAGTTTTTTCAGGTCAGGAACCATTTCTTACTTAACTCTGTTATCCAGAACCTATGGTATTTCCTGGCACATGGCAGGTACTCAAAACACACCAAAGGGCTTTTCATTTAGTACCTTCAAAATCCTGCAGAATAATGAGTTAAAAAATTCAAAACCAACATCTTTTGATACTGCATTACTAAGTGGGCTGACGATAGCTTTCTACAGAACAGTAGCACTGATAAAGTTTCTACACTGCTAGTACTCTTTACCAAAAGGTCATTGGGTTTGCCCTCTTCAGTCATACCTTTTACCAACAATACTTAATCCCAGGCCTTTCCCCGGTTTCTTCTGCAACTCAACGGTGAGCGTGTCATACACATCCTCCTCTTTGTATGGGGCTTCATCTCTGTAGAGCGTCAGGCGCACTCTCTGTGGTGTCTGTCTCAGGACATTTATTGCTTCATCATGGGTGGCCTTTCTCAAGTCAATGCCATTCACCTGTTTAAAGATGGGACACTGACTGTGAGGAACCAGTTGAGTTAAGCAAAGTGAAGAAAGAGAGGAAGAGAAGGAGGAGAAGGAGGAGAAGGGAGAGAGGGAAGGTGGGAGGAAGGAGGGAAGAAACAAAGACCACTTTCCCCAGAGTAGCCTTTCCTTTGTTAACGTAAAGGTCAAATACACAGCATTCTGTACCTCTAAAATCTGATCTCCAGCCCAGAGTCTTCCATCTTTACATGCTGCTCCTTCTTCATAAACTTCATGGATGATAATGGCACCCTAAGGGCCAAAACAAAACATACTCATGCTTTATCCCACTCTCCCTAGGAACAGTGAGCTGAAACGGAGTCAAAACATACTGTACTTTTTGTAGACAGCAACAAGGCTTATACACTCATTGGATCCATATGTGAGTCACATCAAAATTCAAAGAAAAGTATAACAACACAATTTTTGCTAAAAGGCTCAAAGAAGCCTATACTGCTTTCTAATGATAGGGAAGTTTAAAGAAAAAAATTATAAAATACAAAATTATACACATACATGTAACAGATATATATATCACCCTTCCTATCAGCAAATGAAATTAACAGATAGACATCACCTTTCCTATCCACAAAAGAAAGAATTAGATTTTAAAAGTAATTTTGACATTTAGAAAATTCTGTCTACAAATTATCCAATTTTTCAGACTCTTCTCAATATGGGTCAAATCCAACCATATTCAGTCAGTAAAAAGTAAATTAAATATGGCAAAGACTGGGGAACTGACAGAAGTATTTTGAACCTAAAAGTCACAATCACTAGTGTAACAGAATCTTATTGAGTCAGTATTGGCTTATTCAATATAAAAAGCCCCGTACCCCACTGAATATATGCCATACAAATTAAAATAACGATGAATGATACATTTTTCTCAGCCTTTATTATTTAATAAAACTGATGGAAATCTGCTGATAATGATCTCGATGAAGGGGCCATCTGTATATCTGAATCGCCGGGTGTGTCCTCACCAGCAGTGTGTCAGAACCCCCAACGATGCTCAGGCCCAATCCTGTTCGCCCTTTAGATATCTCAATTGTTGTTTCACAGCCTGGGATAATGGGGCAGGTTGCAGGATCAGAAGCAAAGACTGCTGGCGTTGATGACCTGCTTGTACCTAAAAATATGTTAAAAATGAAACAAAATACAAACAAGAATTGATTAGAAGGCATATCCATCAAACTCACCACATTGGTTCCTTTGGGAAATGGAGCAGGGAAATGGGTCGAAGATTGGGGACAATGAAGACTTCACATTTACCTTAATCTTTCAGTTATATTAAAAAATATCAAACAAATACGATTAAATCATCATTGTTAATTTAGGGTGGTGGGCACAAAACTACTTTCTGCACTATTCTGTATTTTTAAAATTGCTAGAGAAAATATATATAAAGGAACAAGAACAAAGAGTTGAACTGAACCTCTAGTTTCACTGTGATATTCTGCATTTCACTGGACCAAACAAACTTCACATGAAAATATGATTTGTAAAACTCAGACCTAAGATATGTGGCAGTAACCTAAAAACACATTCAGGGAACACTGCAAAACCCAAAGCACATTGGTAATTCTGGTCATGGTGACCACCTTTAAGGGCTTTTTATGGTTTTGTTTTGGTTTTCCTTTCTTCTTATCCTAGAGCACCTCTTCTTATGTAATCAAATCTGAGCACGTACGCACCTGGATTTAATATGTGAGTTTATAAAACGTCAAGTGAGACCCACTTGCAATTTCTTTCCTTGCGTCTCACTTGACATTTTATAAACTCACATATTAAATTCTGGTAGATATATGCTCAAAATTTAACAGATAAGAATAGGTTATAAGAAAACAAGGAGAATATAATTTCACACCTTGTTTTATGATAGTCTTCATATCATATGTTTTATGATATACCAAAGAGCATATAGAAAATCGCATATTTTGGGAAAGCTGAGACACGTGGTAGAATAGCTTTAGACAAGATGTTCTCTTTTTAGGAAACCAGAGCCAGACTATTTTCCTGCTCCTGAAATGGTAAGAGCAGGTGTAAGATATTTTCTGTAACATTACGTTTTCATTTTTCATATTTTTATAGACAATGCTATTTAGGGATCAAGATAAAACTGAAAAATGAGAACATTCCCATAAAATTTTTTAACACTTCAGTGAATTACCCAGTCTTTCTAAATAAAGGATTACTTTCATCAGATGTGTATGTATTACTTTAAGACTTTTCTGTCCAACTATATTACAAATGTTTTAAACTGCTCTTTCCTTAAAAACCTGTCAAAAGTACTGAATGTTTCAGTTTAGAGGCCAAAAGACATTTTTTTCCCCAATTTCAGAAAAAGCCAATGTGTTTAAGTACTTTTTTTTAATGCTGCAAAGCTTGAAATTTATTGTTCATTAAATACCAGTGTAATTTTTCTCCAAAAGTAACTCAAAGAATAATTCGCCTCCCTATGCCAGACTGGTATTTTAATGATACATGCAAGTGTCACCCCATGGTCCACACACAACCATTTCATCTACTTTGACAGGATCCACTATTACACCCAAACGACAGGACTCGATCAACTCCGTACACTGTGGCAAAGACTAGCATTTTTAAGAGTTTCTTGTGCCAGGCACTGTTGGAATGATTCCACCAGTGAAGTATTTATCACTACATCCATTTTACAGATTAGAACAGTTGAGGTTTAGAGAAGTTAAATTACTTGCTCAGTATAAAGAATAAAGGTACAAATGATGTTTCTAACTCATCAGTTAGATCCTGGAATCACAGTACCCTTAGCACAAGATCTTCGGAGAGCATAGAGTACCACTCTTTTGTTTAGAGATGAAGAAGCTGAGGCTCGAGGAGGGTGGATGGGTTTCCTAAGACCCTGCGGCTGGTTAACGGACAGCACGCAGATCACCTGCCTAACAGTCCAGCACTCTGTCTTCAGGAGCCCTTCTCTTATGCCATCTTTTCACCAAAGGGTTCCCTGACTACGGCCTTTCAAACAAGGAGCTACATACAGGCAAATGGCTCCCACGTGGGGACCCTCTGCTGTGTCTGAGTGTGCCAAACATGAAGGACTCACACGAGACCAGCCCTTACTTCGGATGGACTCTGGTTCTGGGGAGCCAGACGGTGGGACCATTGGAGACTGGGAGCTGTTCTTCTTTTCTCCATTGGCTGTACCAGCTGCTGAAGCAATTGCCTGGGAATCTGGATTCTCAGCACAAATGGTAAGTTTCACTGTCGTCTTTGCTGTTTTCAAAAGGCTAATAAACTGGCAGGGTGTTGGAGGGGAGGGGAAACAAAATCCAAAGGGAAATTAGTGGACTTAAACAAATAAGTCACTATTAAAGCTGGAATCTAAAACTATCTATGGCTGAGAGAAGAGTCACAGGCAACTTGTTTCCTTGTCAGGACTTGAGGAGTTAAGAAAGGTTATAGTTTCTCCAATTGCCTGACATTGATTAAGGCCACAGCAAATTTTTACCACTAAAAGAGTAGTTCTGACCATATTCTTCCTGATATAAGTATAGGGCTTCCAATGTTTTACATTTCTAATTAATCTCACCCATTTCTCTGTATCCCTACGATCTTAGAAGATATATGGAGTACTTTACCCATTTCCTGATTCTACAGAGAATATGGAGCAGCTTACTCAAACACTTTTAATAAAATGGAAACTTATGTTCAAAGCAGGATAAGGAAAACTATGCAACAGAAGAATCAAGCCAAATGGAAAGTGAGAACGTAGACATATGGGTTAAAGGATCCAACTTGCACAATTATTAAAACTGAATGAAAAATGGTTTCAGCTTCTTGCTAGCCAACGTAGAAATGGAAACATTTGCACTCCAAATCTCAAGAGAAACAGCTTTTTTCCTAGCACTTATATATGAAAGGCCTCAAGTGAGACTCCTAGTAAGTATTATGATAACTTTTGAGGAGGCGGAAACTCAGGCAAAAATAATTGTTTAATCCCAATGAAAGTTATACCTTTAATGACTGAGTCTTAAAAAATCTGTTTATAAAGCACTATACATAGTGGATATTTATGGGAGCAAACAGTCATAAAAAAATATCCCTTTCGTCTTAACACTAAGTTGACTTTTGTCTAGAAGTTTCAAGTTTTCCCAAGGGAAAATGGAAATAATATTTATCAAAAATGCCCAGTGAATACTGAATTTACCGGGCAACAGAAAACACCTTAATATCACCTTGATTAGAAAATACAAAATAGAAATTGAAGACCAAATAATCTCTTCTCTTCCTTAAGGACATCTGTCCAATATAGTTACATAGCTTTAATCCTCTATGACTGACCACACACACACACACACACACACACACACACACACACACACACTTTAGCCATGCCCAAGCACAAGTTCACAGTACCATTTGCTTTCCTTTGGAAAGGTACCTTTTCAACAGGATAGCCAACAACAACTTCATCATCTATAGCCAAGATCTGATCTCCAACTTTGAGCCGTCCATCCTAAATGGAAACATGGAAGAGTCTGAGTGATTTTGCAGAAATGCTTCCCTTGTCCACCACTGCATGGCAGTGAAAAAGGGAAAGCCTCACCTTGGCTGCCACCCCGTGCTCTGTGAGACTCTTGATGATGACTCCGCTGTGTGTATCTTCCTCACTGATAGCAATGCCCAAACCCCCCTGATCCTAGAGAAATAAAAACGAGAACACTAAGAAACCTTGAGACAGATTAAATGTATCCACATGGAAAGGTATGTGGCCATAACTTTCGAACATCATCTTCTACCCAAGGGCTAGAAAAGCAATTAAAACTGTTCTAAAGTCCACTATTAGAAATCTCTTCTTCTCTTAAGCAAACTTTCAAATCCTTTTAATGGGAATAAATTCTCCTCCATCAAATATTCAAATGTTTTAACTGCTCTCATATGCTTAATATCTCTAGTATCTTTTTTTTTTCTAGAATTCAACTTTTTTTTGTTTTTGGGGGGGGGGGCTAGGAAAGATGTGCTCTGAGCTAACATCTGTTGACAATCTTCCTCTCTTTATTTTTCCACCCCAAAGCCCCAGTACATAGTTGTATATTCTAGCTGTAAGTCCTTCTAGTTCTTCTATGTGAGCCAACACCATAGTAAGGCAACTGACAGACGAATGGTGTGGTTCCATGCCCAGGAACTGAACCCAGGCTGCCGAAGCAGAAAGCGCAGAATTGGTAGGCCATCAGGACTAGCTCATATCTCTAGTAGCTTTATCATATATATCCAGTAACATATCTTCAGTAACTTTAGCAAAATATCCAGAGAAAAGAAATGCAGTCAATAATTCAATGAACATAGAACATTTGTGGATTTAGTTTTGTGTAACTGGCTAAGGTAAGTCATTCAAAATCAATCAAAGTATCCTCCTGCTTCCTCTTTCTGGCCTACAGCTTTGAAATAACAACCATGACTGGCCTCCTCATCCCCTTCTACTGCCTTCCTTCAGCAGACAGACTGCAATTACTACTGCGTGCTTAGTCCTTTCTGGGGTTGAAAACCCAGAGTTGTTTCTCCAGAGACCTGTGTTTTGATTTGGTGCAGAGTGAAAACGCTCTCAACTCTGAGCCCGAAGACCTGCACTGAAAACCTGCCAATGCTAGAGAGCTACACCCACTTTGTCTATATTTTCCACATTTTCTTTTATCAAAACCAAATGTTCAATAATACTGGCTTTTACCTTTCCTTAATGTTTACATTAATAAAATTAAAATAAGGTTTTGAACATTTTCATTCTGGTTGGACCTGGTAACCTTTTTTTCCGTTATAGTTTCCATCCAGGGAAATGTAAAGCAAGAGAGAAGAGGAAATCTTGTCACGATTTCTCTGAAATGTAGACATGAGAGCCAAGCTTGGCATCAGACATTTAGGATCATGCCCACAGTGAGGTAAGGCTTCACCATCCTTTTAAAGATTATCAACAGTGTGGCCGTTCTGAGGTAGATTGTTAATGCCTGACGACTTTCAGACTGTCCCTGTGCATCCCTCTCTACCACCGCTCTCTTTCCAGGTAATCAGTCATGTGTATAAAAGAAAACTGAGTTTTTCAGGTGAGCAGACCTTGGTTCTAATTTACTTTCTGCCTAGCAATAGAAATTTGGATATGCTACTTAACATCTCTAAATCTCAATTTTCTTACCTAAGAAAAAGGAATAATAATACTTGTCCAACCACGAGCTTGCTGTGAGGATCAAGTGTAATGAGAAACGGTGTGAAAGCTTGATCACTATACAAAAGTGTGGTTACAGCACATACATTCCTTCTGCTTAAAAATCTATAGGATATAATCAAACTTCCTTCAGATAAATTCTCTAAACTTTCCAGGATTTTGAAACTCCAAATCCTGATCTAGTGGTCAAAGAATTAGGCTTAATGAATAAGAAGGTCAACGTGCTACCAACTGACAAAATCCCAATGCCAATGCTGAATGCAGATAATTTAGTGACCCTCTATTTGGATTTCCCACACCAATCATCTTTCCTACTAATACAGAGAAATATTTATTTGAGTATGTAATCCTCTGGATCTACGATGACTGTATATACTCAGTTCTGAGATTTGACTCTATTATTGTCTACTCACTTAACTGTAGTCAGGAAAGCACTTTACTAGTACAGTGGGCTTTTGCTGGTTGTTGAGCATTCATCCTCATCTTACTCCTTTGTTCAAACTCACACATTTTCCATTAGAATATCCAGCCCCGCCTCCTGCTGCCTCAAACAACACACACACACTCCCTCCTTCTCTCTCTGCCTATGTTTTGGGTTGTAGTTTTAACATATGTTCACAAAATCTTTGATATTCCTCCCTTCAAGAAGGGGATCCTGAGTGTGGGCTGGACTTTTTGACTTGACTGTAACAAACAATAATGCAGAAGTGATGGTGTGCAATTTGAAAAGTAGGTCAAAAAAAGGCATCCAGGCTTCCTCCTTGCTCTTTCTCTTGGATCACTTGCTCTGAGGGAAGTCAGTTGCCATTTCATGAGGACACTGATGCAGCCCCATGGAGAGGAAATAAGCCTCATACCAACAGCCATTTGAGTCAACCATCTTGGATGTGGATCCTCCAGCCCCAGGCCAGCCTTCAGACAACTGAAGCCAGAGCTGGCAGTTTGTTGGCAACTACACAAGAGAGTCTGAGCCAGATAACTCAGCTAAAATGCTCCCAAATTCCTGACCCAGAGAAACTAAGAGATAGTAAATGTCTATTGTTTTAAGTTGCTAAGTTTTGTGGTAATTTGTTATGTAGTAATGGATAAGCAGCTCCAAGGATGGAGTTTGAATGACTTAAGTCAATCGCACAATTCTATTCCCACGGCCATAGTCCCTAGGTCAGGAGTAGGCATGTGATCTGAATTGTTCAATTAGGATGAATCTCAGGACTTCTGCTCAGAATTTTGGGACAGCCACTCTCTGCTCTGAACCCCAACTACATGTGAAAGAAGTAGTACATGACCCCAACTACGGCTGGCAGCCATTCTGAATCTATGAGGAAAACCAGCCTTGGGATAAAGCTGATACTGCGGATGGCTATGCAGGGAGAGGGAAAGAACTGGCTTTTCATGACTATTTTGATGGCTATTGAATCATGGGGTCAAAGGCCTTGAAGATTGCTGACCTGTTACCTGAGCCCATAAATCCCCTTCTCCAATTAAGCCTGATGGAGTAAGTTTTCGCTTTTTGTTTTTTTGCAATAGGTAGAGTCCTAAAAGGAACAAAAAGCTACACATCTGCATGTATAATGGCCCCAATCCCACTTAGAATACTACCAAAATAAATGAGGACATACACATCTACAGACGACTTACTGACAGCAGAAAAGCAGGATGACATATAAGCAAGGATAATAGGGTGTGAGTGTGCATCTTCTTATTTAACTGCTCGACTTCCCACCTTACTTCTGTCACAGTACACACAGTCCTTAACAGAAGAGGATCTGAGAAACGCTGTTCCGAGCTAGTTATTAAAATACCACCACACAGGGAATGTGAGACAAATTAAAGAAATATATTTATGGAGGAACAGTTGTATAATTAAACAGCTAGAAGAGTATAAACAAGAATTGGAAATGGGACTAAGCTAAACAAACCACTATTATTATCGGCAGAACTATTTTGAAGTTGGAAGATTCCCTAAAATTCAGAAGGAAAAAACCTCTTAAATGTCTTTAAGACTTTCACCATCTAAAATCATATGGATGTGAAACATATTTCTAACATATTATGCAAGGTGGTTACCTACTTTGACGTATAGGTACTCTCCTGGGGAAAAATGTGCTAAAAATAAATCTTTAATCAAAAATATTTTGTCTGATAAATTGAATTAGCATTTCAGTCAGTTATAGAGGGTGCAGATTATATACATTATAAACTTTCTGTTTATACTTCTATTTCCCATAAAAAAAGGATTAAAAAGAAAAAGGTCAATCGACCTGTTGAGAGAGTTTCTGAGGAGTCAAAACAGAACTAGAAATTACTTGTTACTACAGTTCCCATTTTGAAACAGTACAAAAACTATTCTTTCCTTCCTGACTCTCCTAATCCGACATCTTTTCCCCTGTGCATACACTGCATGTAAGCATTCATTCATTCTTCCCTCCCAAATACTTAGTAGGAACTACAGTACACAATACTACATAAGATAATGGGAAAGAAAGTACAAGAATTTCTTCTCTCAACATATGTGCAATTTAGACATACAAAAAATATACCCACATGAAAGTTTACTGCAAGAAACATGCCCTTGGGCCATGCATGGTTATATGACAAATAAAGGAAGACATTAATGGTAAGCATTATATAGGCCATAATATTGAAGGAACATTTCAAAACCCACAGAGGTGAGATTAAGCTAGGTCTTGAGTCATGCAGAGCTTAGATAAGGTAAAGGAAAGCAGAGGGACATCTCAGATGATAATAAGCAAAGGCAAGGAGGGATGAATTCTCAAAACAATCTCCATGGGCTCTGATTCAAGTCAGTGTGAAGGAAGTAGAGTATTCTTATCAGAAACACATAGGGGTTTGGAAAGGTAATGGGGCCCAATCGCAAGATGAAACAGAGAGTGGAAAATGGGACTTGGACGTAGAAGACCAAGAGTTTCAGTTTCAGCTCTACCATTCTGAGTTATGGGAACTGTTAAAAGTGAGGAAAATAATAGCAACCTCATGGGGTTGCTAAAAAGTAAATGACATAAATGTACACATATGTCTTTACCATTAAATTATTTTTCAAATAATCATAATTTTAAAAAATACAGGGTTGTATACATGACAAAGGATTTCAAATGAAGTAGGAATGTTAGAAGCTGGGTTAATTCTCCCTTCTTTGCTTTCTTGAGTTTTGTTCCCAGGGTCGACTAATAATGGGGTTCAGAGGGCATAGGCTTATAGTACGATATATCACTTAACATGTCATTTTTAGCAGTGGCTTCCTCAAAGCCTGTTTTCAAGGACACATTCTCCAGAGCATTCAGAACCTCATGGTTAAAAATATTAATGAAAATAGTAACTTGCACAGAACTAAGTGCTTTATATAAATTCTTTTACTTAATCCTTACAAACACATCTCTAATATAGGGGTATTATTATTTCCCCCATCTTACAGACAAGGAAACTGAGGCCCAGAGAAGCGGCTCCAAAAGCCCACAGTTAAAATCATCGTCGATTGCCTCTTCTGTGAGCTGATTTTAAAAGACTCCTGAATAAAGTGAAGTCACTTTGGCTTTCATTAATAAATACATTTCAGCTACTTGAGCTTTAGATTTGTTTGAAATCTACATATAAACGGAAGCTTTCTGTGGACAATAAAATCTGAAGTTCTTAGAGTTCTCTCATTCCTCTATAGCAACTAATTCAGACAGGGAAGTGCAGAGACTGACTCTGGAGCCCAGGCTCTTAAGCACCAAGCTGCATCGCCTCAGCTGGAGAGGGGCACAGGGACCACTCCTCTTCTTTCTGCCTGCAGCGTTTCATGTAAATAGCCCCCTACTCCCCACTCTACCTCCTTCCCTCCTCTTCTCCTCCTGAAGCACGTCACCGCTCTTTCTTCTCACACTGTTCATCCACCATCCACCTGTGTTGTGAGCCTCCAGCACAGGGAAGCATTTCTAGGTTTCTGTGCAGCAAACCACCTCTTTAAAGAGGGTCATTTGAACCTAAGGTGCAGATCTTTTCAAAAGCAAATACCTCGCTGAAGCCTATCAGCAAAACTTCTGGTTAGTTGGGCTTTCAGCTTTATGAAGGACAAACACTATAACCTCTATTTCTTTATTCTTTTTACTTCCTTCATAGCAGGTCCTTGGTAAATGAATCAAAAGAGACACTGCTAAATGTTAAATCTTAGACCAGCCATAAAGGCAGGAAAAGCTGGGTCCCTATTGAAGTATCAATTAGCACAGTGGTTCTCGAACTTTAGCACGCATTGTAATCACCAAAAAGGCTTATTAAAATACAAACTGTGGGTCCATCCCCTGAGTTACTTACTCAGTAGGTCTAGGAGGGCCCAAGCACCCGAATTTCTAACAAGATGAATTTCTAACAAGATCCCAGGCCGTGCTAATGCTGCTGGTCTGGAGATCACGCTTTTGAGAAGCAGTGAATTAGCACAGCGGTGTGAAGGTACTCACATCATCCCATTCCAATTCAAAGCAGATTTACCTTGGGAAGCTCCAGATATTGCACATTTTTAAATGAACTGAGGTCCACAGCTGAGTCAGAAGTAGTAACACTTAGTTCAGTCTGAAAAGAAAATGGCAAAACAGGCAACAGTGTTATGTATTTTTGTTTGTTTAAACATAAATGCCACTTAATCAAAATTATTTCATATATTGTAATTCCTTATTACTATTTAAACATCTCATGACATTTATGAACATTATATTCTCTTCAAAATACTAATGATATGTGATTAGACAGCAACAATTTTAGAGCAAAGAGACACAAAGTTGTTCTCAAGACCACCTGGATTTACTCTATAATGAAATCTAATAGCAACTCAGCTACAAGAGGGTTAAACTCACTGGAACACAGAACAGCAGCACAGGCACCATTCACTATTCTTCACTGTGGTAATCATCAAGCGAATTTAGGAGCTAGTAAATATTTTACCTGAAAATATTAAAACACTCCAATTTCTTAAGGGACATATTTGGTACAATTCACATGAAAATAAAATTTTCTCCTTTGTAATCTTGGAAAACCACTTGACTCAGTTCACCATATGAGCAATGACTCAGTTCACTGGGTTGAGACAATGATTCATACATCCATCTTACGTATAGATAAGCCCAATGTTTGCATATTCTTTTAGGGAAGAGTGTTTCTATTTATACACCTTCTCACACTGATAGTCATCACGGCTCCTCGAATTTTAAGCTTTTGACTCTCTATACCACCTTTTTATTCTTTTGAATTTATTTTTATTTATTTATTTTATTTTATTTTATTTATTATTAAGGTGTATTATATATACCTTAAACATGTAACCAAAGCTTTTCCAACTCAAAACAAAACTCCCACCAAAAAACTCTCTTAATTCTTTATCACCCTCTAACCACTGCCCTCTCTTTCCTAATTTCTTATCCATCATTTACTTTCTCAAAATCACTGATGATCTCCAGACTGCTAAGTCCAAGGGACTGTCTTTATTCATCTTCTTACTTGACCTCTTTGCAGCATTCAAGGTTGTGGAATATACGTTTCTTCTTGAAACGCAGCCTCCTCAGCTGCTGCCCAACACACCCGCTGGTCCTTCTTCAGCAGCTCTGACCACTCTTTGTTAGCCTTCCTCCTTACGGTTGACATAACAGAATTCTGACCTTGGTCCTCTTCTTCTCTAATTGTTCTCTGTAGGAAAGAACCTTAGCTCCCATGGCTAACAAACGACAGGTCTGCACCTATGGGAATTCATTTCTAAACTCTAAACCAAATGTCCTAGTGCAAAATTCACGGAAAAAGCTTGTCTACCAGGCTTTCCAACAGGTACGCCACTCTTAAGCTGCCTCAAATAGAATGATTTCTATTTCTACAAATATCTGCTACTCTTTTTTATTTTTCTATTTTGTTGAAAATGAGCCATCCATCAAGTCACCAGGTCAGACACCTGGAAGCCTTGTACATCTTGTCTGTGTCATTCACCAACCTATTCCCAGCCCAAAGAACGCTACCTGGTCTAAGGCAGATACTCAGTAAATCTCTTTTGGATAAATAGATTCTCAACCACTCATTTTTCCTTGCCTAGTACATTTAGGTGGGGATGAAGTAAGGTCAGTTTGGGTTCTAAACATCCGATGTAACCATTTCCTCTTTTCTGTGCATTAGTTCAGGCCCTTGTTATCTTTCTCCTGAACTACCGCAATACTTTTCTTACTCACTTTAACTTATTTTCCTTGCAACCTACGATTTTCTTCTCAGCACCATTTCCAGGGAAGCATTTAAAACGATAATTTTCATTCTTTGAGTTTCCCACTGCCTCAAAGACAAAGTCTGCATCATGATTCCTGAGATCTGCCCCCACCTCTTTCTCAGTGACCCTTGCCTCACCAGGTCCCCATTTCCTGCCTCCCACTGTTCAGTAATGCTCTGCAGTTTTCAATTCTCTGCATTTGCCAGAGTCTCCATTCGGTGCTTCACTCCACGCCCTCTGCTTATCTTTTTTCTGCCCCCCAGTCTTCTACTTTCAACACACACTTCATGTGTAAGCCCCTCTATAAAGGCTTATTCTCACTCTCTCTCCTGAGGCAGAATAGACAACTCCTTTTCTACCTTCCTTATTCCCTATGCAGACTCTACTTCTAGCCCTCATGTAAGCGGTGTGCTCATCTACACAAGCGTTTCTTGTACTAGGCTGTAACTCCTTGAGGGCCAAGGCTATGACTTATTTATCTTTGATATCCCTGAAAGGGGTCTATAATTGTTAGCTGAATTAGTAAGTGGTATATCAATCAATTCTTCCCAGAATAACACACAAGTTACATACCTCCTTGTTTTGTAGATTCTCTGAGGCAGAAGACAAAGGTTCTATTGTATTTCCAGGACATATGGCCATCTGACTCACTGCATCTTTATTTCTAAAAGAAAAAGCATTGACCTATCACAGCATAATAATTCATATTATTTTTATTCTTTCACTTGAAGACTCAGAAGGATTATTAGAGAAAGTTCTGTAAGCCCAAAGACCTGGAACTATAACACTCATGCATTTATTTTTATTTTTTTCTTTTTGAGGAAGATTACCCTGAGCTAACATCTGCTGCCAATCCTCCCCTTTTTTTGCTGAGGAAGACTGGCCCTGAGCTAACATCCGTGTCCCTCTTCCCCTACTTTATATGTGGGATGCCTGCCATAGCATGGCTTGCCAAGTGGTACCACGTCTGCACCTGGGATTCGAACTGGCGAACCCTGGGCCGCTGAAGTGGAACGTGCGCACTTAACTGTTGTGCTACCGGGCCGGTCCCTCACACATTTATAAATGTTTTATTTTCATTCAAAAGAACTCAAAATTGAAAGGCTAACAAAAAGTATTCAGTAAACCAGAACAAGAAAATGCTCACCTGATAAAAATTATTTTTACTTTAGAAGGAGCACATTTAATGATTGATGAAGCATTCTGATGACTTCTTCCATATAAAATTTGACCATTGATCTATGAGAAATAAATATAATTAATTGAGCCTGGAATTTTAATTTTGTAAATTTTTATCATCTTATCTAATGAAAATACATTTTTCTTCCTGTAAAATATCATACATATTTTCCTTCCCAGAACATGAACCTGACTTTGATGGTGGATACAGAAAAGTTCATGTTTAAAACCAACACTGAAATGACGTGTATGTAGTCTGACCTCCATGGAATAAAGAGGCACCACTTAGACTGACTGGAAAGTAGAGGGTCAACTTCCTGGAAGGCACGGGGCTTCCAGCGTGCTTTGAACAAACAAGGGCTCTGTGGAAGCACTTGTGACCTGCACTGATCATCCTGGGAAGTCCCCTACTGTCATATTTCCTAGTTAATCTCAAAACTCAAGCCCTGGGATTAGGCCACTAGGAGAAGCAACGCTGGCAGATGCAGGATTTGTGCAGCAGAATGTGCCTATGAAGCACAGTACCTAATGGAAACTGCCAGTCATTTAGTCATTTATCCACTGCTGACCAAGCCTTCCTAACCAACAGAGAAACATTATGAAGTAGGGGGAAGAGTATTAAGGCAATATAAAGACGTGGATTCCAGGCGACAGGAGGCAAGGACCAACAATACAAGCTAAGGCAATTCTAAACACTATAAAGTATGGTCCACAAATTTATTTTGTTTGGCAGGCTGAGTTACTGTTTGTGTTATTTGGCCTTAATCTTGACCCTGCCGCACTCCACCACCATCACTTCTGCCATTAAGGACTCAACTTTCAGAATGCCCAATGGGTCAGCCTCATTACTGAGGAGTGACTGGTCATTTGGCTTTCAAAAGCTCCTAATAAAAATGCAGCACACAAAAAATGTTTTTGAAGTGTGATCTTTATTACTGTCTTGGGACAAACATTGTTTCTGGTGCTACAGTCACAAGCTTTTAATGGAAGTAAATGGGAACATGGACTCTACTTAGTAGAGATTTGGTTTAGAGCCAAATATGCTGCAATGCATCTATTTTATTAGACAAGTGATAGCTTTCTCAGTCACCGTATGAGGTCCAGGTGGATTTTCTGGAAACTGATGATTCTGTTGCACTGATTCAGCAAGAGCAAATTCAGCGTTTTCCACAGGAACTCACCTCTAGAAGCTCGTCTGCAATCTGCAATCGACCATCTTTCCCAGCTGCTCCATTTGGATCAATCCCCACTATAAAGACACTCATCCTGGATCGGTCTTTGTTCCCAGCAAGACTTAGACCCAAACCACTACGACCCTTTTCCAGTTCAATCATGTGTAGATCACCTGTTAGGGTTCCATAACGCTCTCTGATATTTTCTACACAATAACAAAAAAAAATCTTAGGTATTGAGAGTTAACTCACAGCCAAATGCTGTACTATGTAAAGCTATATAGAACAGGCTCAAAAGGGCATTATTTGTACCAAAATGTAATCCTTGGCAGTTAAGAAAATCTAAATAGACTAGCCATCAGAGCATAAAGCCTGGTTTCCTGGAGTACCCACGCTCTGAGGAATTTCTTTGCATCCAGGATGAGACAGTAAGTGTCTGATTCATCGGTTCGCCTGAGGTTATCAGGCCCAATAGATGTGATTCACATTAACAAACTCCCAAGAGACTGTGATTAAAACAGAAAGTTACTTTATCAATTGCAGAGGAGAAGAGGACATCCAGAGTATTTGTCTTTACTTTTCTCCCACAGGAACATCTACACTGCGTGTCCCATCGTGTTGGACAGTTGCTTGTACAGATATCCAGAATAAAGGGAATGAGTTTTCTATTTGCACGGAGCCATCAGGCCAGGACAAACTGATGTACCTATCCCAGCTTTCAGACACACGTCCTAATCAGATGAGACCGTTCAGATCTCTCATGCCACATGTTCAAGACATAGAATTTACTCTTTAATCTGAGAGGGCAAGGCCACATGTAGGAGGCCCAGCCACCAGCCAGTAGCAACCAGCTGGTTGTAGGAGGAGCAACCAGCCAGTAGCCAACACTAATTGTCATGTGAGCGAGCCATCTGGGAGGCCCAGCCCGGCTGAGCCCAGTCAACCACAGCACCTTGAGAGATTAACAGTAAATTGTTTTCTTAAGCCATGAAGTTTTGGGGTGGCTTATGACATAATAGCTAACTGAAACATTTGGCTTCATGTTCTCCTCAGAGTACATCCTGGTCACCTTGATAGATTAGGAATACACTCTAATTTCATTGAAAATAGACCCAGAAAACTGTGAACTTTACAAATCATCTCTTACAAAATGTTCTTCTATAGGTAATTTTATGAATTATATCTTGATTCTTAACTGCATCAATTTCATAAACTGCCATTTTATTCCTTCTAGAATCTAGCAGCACAACTTTTATACTCTGTACTTCCTAAAAGTATACACAACAGCTTTCTCAAAGAAATAATTATATTTTTAAAATGAAACTATTTAAAGCACTGACACATAACTTTTGGCTAAATTTTTAATATTTCCCTGTAAAATGGCTTATTTCCTTAGAAAATAGAGACACTCCAAAGACCCTAATAACAGCTGCCTTCGAAGGCTTCTTGTGCATCAGGCATTGTGATCAGCACTCCTCAGACATTACCTAAGTTAACGTTAGCAACCTGAGGTGAGAACTGCATTTTAGAAAGAGGAATAACCACCAGGCTAAAACTCAGAGGCAAACAACTTGCCAAATGCCCAAAGTTTTTACCTCAACAATTATACTCTCTTACCATGCTAGCACAGAAAATACCGAAGTTTAAGACATATTATCAACAACAGATTTTACAAAGAGGAATCTGAGGCCTACAGAGAGGTGACGACTAGTTCAAGACCACCAGAGTGCCCTGTGCTCTGGAATTCTCATACAAATGGCAAAGTGGGCTTTAACAGGAATGCGCATTTAAAGGAAAGGAAGAACATGATCTCTCGCCTCGGGAATGTGTGCTGTATTCAAGCAAAACAAATAGTATTTTTTTCTACACAACATTGCAGTATGGATAATCAAAGTTGAAACAGACTTATTGATCCAGGGCATAAGCCTTGAAGAACCCAGAGCTATTTAATAGCTTTTATAATTACATCTATTACAAAAAGACAACTTACTCCAGCTGTAACCAAACTCATCCTCTTTGTCCCCATCTTCTGAGACTGTGCTTGCAGACGACCTTGCCTGATCACCACTCATTTCTGCAAATGCTGAAGGAGGGGGGGGCGGAGGCACACGGACTGATGGCGCCTTTTCTGGCTCTGATTCTGACTGACTGGGTGCCTGTGGGAACAAGAAGAATGCAGTGGGCATGTGCAGTCGAAGGAAGAAAAACTTACAGAAAAGAAATGAGTATAATGTCAAAAACAAAAAACTGGCTTTAAAATACCTGACACATAAATAAAGGGAAAAAATATACATATAAAACGGTAGACAGGATTCAGGTAAAGTTTAAATATACTAAACCAAATAGCATGTTCAGAGCACAATTCACTAAACCGTTATTTGGTATTTTAAGGTGAATTATTCAGTTTGAAGGCTTAAATAACTTAAGATAGAAAATTGTACAAACTTCCCCTTTTGCAAAAAACATTTTCATTCAGAAGTCATCATGCATGTGCAGGGGGTCTAGGCAAGATTTTAGGGGTCTAGAAAAGTCTTCCAAGAAACCAGAAAAAAATTCACCAAGAAGTTAGTCAAACAATCAAACGAAGTTCAAAATTTGCTAGTGAGACTATACATAAAGAACTTTTTATTGCTACCTGAATCCTTTCTCCAGACAACTCTCTCAACACATCCATAGAAAATGAGCATTACACATGCAGGTTCATCTACGGGCGAGCCAGTCTGTTAGCACAGAGCACACGGACTCAGAGGCGAGGGGCTGGTTTTAAGGGCCAACACCATTGTTTCCTTGCCAAGGCAGCTCGCAAGATAAATGAGAAAACATGGGAGAATACTTCACACAAACCCCAAGTGTGGTATACTTGCTGTCACTGAGGGCTACAGGTCCTACTTTGAAAAAAGGGCTTGGTATCATCAAGTTCTTATGTGGTAGATCACCAAACAGAATATTAGAGTCTGAAAGGCCCTTAAGTCACTGAGTTCATTTTATTCATTTTGCAGATTAATAATCTGAGGCCGTGAGAAGTGAAAGATTTTGCTGAAAACCACATAGTGGTACTAGACGTCTTTTTGCTTAATTCTTAATCCAATCCAATGCACTTTCCATTATACATCTTGTCTCCTCGAATTTCCACAGTAAGACAGTAGCTAATTCAGGGGTCAGAGACACCCAGCTAAAGTTCTAGCCCTGGTGTGAAGCTGTCCTTGATGTCTTGAACCTACATTTTCCCTATCCTATTCTATTTTACCTTTTTTCTACACAAAAATTCTTCTGCTACACCTCATTTTATATGTGTATATCTGGAAAAAGATGAAAAAAAAAAACCTTATAGAACACACTAAACAATAGGCATGAACAAATAGTTAGGAATTATTAATGGGTGTCAAGAATCAGAATACCACAAAATATACCTAATACTAAAACTATATGGCACTAAATGTGATCTTTCTTTGAAGATTCAGAAAGCATGCTTCAGGATTATAAGCTACCCCAAAATGATCCTAATAAACATGAAACACTACTTTTCTGGCAAAGCATAGGAGAGTTGATTGAGAAAGACTTAAGGGCAAGAGGTTTTCGACTTGCGGAAGCTGCTGTATTAAACGTTTGCTTTACACATCATTGGCCAAACAGACAAAAATTACTAGTGGAAATAAAACTCTTGTGATCTTCCCAAATGCTGTGCCATAAAACTCTCAAATTAACAACGTAACAAATAAAAGAGAACAAACAAAAAATCTCATTTGATCCAATCAAGGTTTACTAAACATACTAAGGTGGTGGGGAGGAATATGTAATTCAGAATTTTTCTGGTTAAAATAAAAAATTTACTTTTCTGTAACAACAGGAAATGTTAGCAAGCATGAATTAAGCCCATTCATTTTTAAAAAGTGAAATAAAATCTAATTTAAACTTCCCATAATTTTAATAAATTTATGGATGCAAATTTTATAGATCCTACTTGCTGCATAACTTTTCTGAGCTGCTATTTTCCTTAAAAAACAAACAAAACCTGCTTGTCTAAAAACTGCTCAGGATCTTACTTCAGCACAACACACCCTCATTCTCATTGAGACTGTAATCAGCTTGTTGTTGACATTTCTTAAAATTTACTAATGAAAATAGAACTCTTTAAAAAAGATCAGTTAGCCTTCACTGGCAAAAATGCAAAGTGCACTTGAAATCACTCCATGCCATGTATGCACACAAGTATAACCTACACACATAGCACACTGCAACACATCCACTTACTCATGAACATTTCACACTAAGACAAACCTTAAATGGTGTGGGAGCAAAAGGGTTAGTTGGGGAACAACGGAAGATAACTCTACTTGAATTCTGTAATTCCTACAGTAACAGAAAACATATTCCTTCAGACACAGCATCTTTGGTTATCTATATTACAGTAACATGAAAATCCAATGAATATTCATAAAATGTTTCCTGAAAGAAACTGTTCTCAGCTTTCTTCCTTTTCATGATCAGATTATAATATATAAATTCTTGTAAGTTTTTGTTTCAATTCTGGATTTATAATTTCACCAGAATATGAGAATATCCAAGTATAGATTTACAAGCTTTGAAACAGTTACATGTTTCCTGATTCAGGCATTTACATGGACACACTTTATGAATATTCAACAGACTCCTACACAATTATTTGTGAAGTGATTAACTCACAGAAGAGCTTACGACCACCCTGCATAAGTCTGAGAAGGATTTAAACCAATACAAGGTTTTAAAGAAATTATGTGTGAAAGCAGTTCATTTATTTGGCAACTAACAAAAATTAAAATATCAGAAAATTTAACTCACACCAAAATACAGGAAAGGCTCTGGACTCACGATTCCCTCTGACTCTTCAAAAGGGCCATCTAATTTCAGCTATAAAAATGAATATGCTCTGGCAAGAAAATGTGCTTATGAACGACTTGCATGCCCACTCTAAACACAGTTGTTTTCTTTTTCCCTGCCCAAATTTAGTAAACAGTGAACTGGGACAAAGGCACAGTAGTAACAAAGAACAAAACATTTGCAAAGGCAATGGCAAGACAATGGGCGTTATCCAACCTTGTCAGCGTTGAACGGCAGAGAACCAGCAAATGGGTTAGTGCTGCTGAAGGTGGACTTAGGGTAAAGGTTGTGCAGCAAGGAAGGCAAAGGGGCTTTCTAAAAGGAAACATAAGAGGCGCTGAGCGCAAAAGAAATGCTTTTAAAACAACTCAATTTAAGAACAAAGTACTTACTGATTTAAACACCTGTGTGCAACTAGATCCTAATAACAACATCTTTTAAGCAGTCTGCAACTAAAGGTTTACTTCTAGTGAACTGAATCTACACTTCCATCTAAATCAGGCTGCAAACTACATAGGAACCGAGTCTGTCAAATTGATCCCAACTTTCTTTACTTTCACTGAATGTCTTCACTATCACAGATAGATGCACATAGATTTCGCCCACTTAATACATATATGTTCCATGCATATCCCTAAAAATGTTTCAAAATTAAAACCATAAATGTTTTTATTTACATTTAAAAGTGAATTACGCCTTTTCTGTAAAGAAAAATAATAATAGTCTTTCTGTTCCAGAATGCAAATTAAACCTTTGCTAACTCATCGGTAACCTTCTTTTATCTTTTATCCTTTGTTTTCCAATAAGGAAACTTTTCATACTTTGACCAAATATTCAGATTACTTCTGATCAGTAGTATTTTTTAATTAAAAAAATGAAATCCACACTTTTAAAGAAATAACCACTCTATAGTGGCGTTCTTTATTTCTGCCCACTATTTGTGGAGTGAAGAGCATGGAGATTCAAATATTTTTTTTAATTTCCTATAAAAGTTTCCATATTATTGGGGAATTTATGAGGCTTTGGATAATATTTGAAGTCCTGCCTTAGCGTGTTTCTCATAGGTTTTGTGGCTTGCCTGTGATACGCCCTGAGCTGGGACTACTGGAGTTGAACACACATATTAAAGGCAGGATGACTGCCAGATAGAATTTAGCATTTTCATGGTTTAAAAAAAAAAAAGAAAAGTAATTTGCTTAGCACAATAAATTCTTCTCCTTCTTTTCACACCCGCTATCTTTTTCTTTTATTGACTATATCTTTCAGGGGAAATTGCAGACATTTAAAATTCATTTTGGCTCCAATTAAATGTTTGTGTTACTTCTCTATAAAAAAGTCCTCCTGGCAAGCATCAAGAGTAGGGAGAGGTTGTCATGTGACACCACCCTGTATGGCAGAAAACGCTAGAAAGACTCCATCCTCATTCAGTACGCCTGTACTAAAGCTTATGCCACATTACCCTTTCAATCTGCTCTTCTTGCAATGTTTTTCCTACAGAGGGAAGACGGGGAAAAGAAATGGGCACAATGACATTTCTGCTCATCTCAACTTTCTCTCTGCTTTTCAGTTTAAAATGTCAACTCCTGCTTTATAAAAGAGAAGATCGCAAATGCCAGGGAACGTGACCGTTTATTAAGGTGGAAGAAATGACTAGGCAGAGATTAAAAACATATCCTAGGCAAAATAACTCAATGCTATGGCAGGTGGAGTTTATTTCTAATCCTCATACACTTTTTTAGGTTTTACATTTCCTTTATAGTTCTGTAGAATATAAAACCATAATGGTAAAATACGGAATATTTTAAAAGAGCTCTAGTTTTTTGTTTTGTTTTGCTTTTTGTCTTTTCAATTTGCAGTTCTTAGAGGATTAGAATTTGGCCCTGATAGCAGAGTATAAAAGTACAGCATGAGCACAGCAAATAAAGTGATAGATCACTCTATTATTAGGGAAATATTTATAGAAACAGATAATATTTCTTATTAAAAAATCAGTGATGAACTTCTGTTTATAGTCCCAAGATCTGATAAAAATAGAAACATCATTAATTAAAGCAGCACAGAGAAGACAAAAACGTTCTCTGGCCCACATTAACGGAGGCCGCCCTTTAGTATGACAGTGTGGTCAGACTGAACTCCGTGAAGCGTCCTATGGTGGAACTATCAGGGCTAGTTCCAGGAAGTTCTGACTCTCCAACAGTCTAAGAGCAAAAAAGACTGACTGGCTTTTCAGCCTAGATATAGGATTTCCTCGAAGCTTTATTACATCCACAAACAAAACATTTACCACTAAGAGACTCTTATGCATTTGTGATTTTTTTCCTTTAGATTCCTGGAGATATGATTATTTCCATAGGGAAGTAAATCGTTGAAAATGAGGTATATCTCATTTCAAATGCAAAATTCATTCTAATTCCCCAAAGCAAACTGCGTATGTGGAGGAGGAAAAATATCTTCCCTCTTAGGTTCTTGGCTGGATCTCTGTGACAAAAAACAGATTAACTAGAGAAAAGTATATGTACTGATTTAATATAAGTTTTACGTGACACAGAGCCTTCAAAAGGAAATGAAGACCTGAAAAAATGGTTAAATCTAAGTGTTTGTATACTAGGTTTAATGAAGAATGGAAAGTCGTGGAAAATATGATCTGACAAAAGAGCATGAGCTGAGTGTAATCAACTGGGAGAAACTTAGCAAGGCCTGTTCCTTCAGATTCCTGTCAGCCTGCCTCATCTTTGGAGATAAGGATGCTCCTTTTCTCCAGGTATAGGGAGGGAATCTCTCACAAAAGGGTCTTATAACCTGCTTCACGGGAGAAGGGGGAGGTCAGGGTCCTTCCTGTACCTGTCTTTTCTCAAATTCCTTCAGCTTAAAATATTCAATATGCAAAGGTACCATATTCTGGGGTAACATGTCCTAAACCCTGTCACGTATAACTTGACTAAACATGCCATTGTAAGCAAGATTTATCCTGGAATAATTGCTATAAAATCAGGCATCATTATACCTCAGATAATAAAATAGGATTATTTTCCAGGTGCATGAGAAAATATCTTCCCAGCTCATTACAAAATGGGACTGACATTGAAAGAAGTGTTTGTAGTTGAAGTTTTTAAAAGTAATACTGAGAATCGTATTCAGCAGTTTATAGTATTGTCCTAAGTGATATAAAAGTTGGAAATTAAAAATAAAAAAAGGAATAAAACCCATCTACAGGAAAAAATAGCTTTAACTTAACTTAAACAGCCATTTACCAACATTACCATGCTGTGTCGATGTTTAACACAACAAATAGAAACAAATGTAGAAAGATCTGTAGTTATTTAACAAACTGAATAGCCTTTGAAAAGAATACAGTATGATGCAGACCCACCATTTGGCAGATTTTCTCATCTGAATAGATAATTATTACCTAACAATAAACAACCGAAGGATTAAAAACTGCAGATGTGAAGATAACTGCTTACATTAAGAACTACTAAATTCATTTCTTACAGAGAACCCAGACCAGAGCTACACCTGTCTTGACAATAAAAGGAAGATCCAGTAGGATGAATCTAGTCACTTTATCTTCTGTGGCACAGAATATTGACAAGTTACTTTTACTGATCTCTTCCACAGAGCTGTCTGCTACTTTCCTTCCATTATTTGAGTACTGATATATTAAATTCTTAATGTTAAAATTAAATGTATTTTATGCATAAAATTACCTATTTTAAGTTTTAGATGGTTCTTTTAATTCCCTCACATATGCTGACATTTTCCTATTAAAGACAACCAACCCTAAAAGCTAAAAGTAGGTATTTCAAAGAGAATTGGTACAAGGGTTCTTAAATCCAGAAGTAGAACCTCTCTGTGAGCTTCAGTACATCTAGAAAACTCCTGCAATGGTGTGCAAACTTTTCAGTGAATGTGTATGTTTCTGAAGAATTTTCAAAGGGCTGTGTGGCCCAAGTATATTGCAGAATGGCTGCACCTGAAAAGAATTTTTTTCACTGAGGCATAAAGAAGGAATAGAAAAAGAGTTTTACACTCTTGGCATAATTTTCATCTTCAGCAACATTAGGGTATATCAAATACACAAAGCCTCATTTAGTATCTTCTCCATCAACAACATTCACTAAATGCATTTATACTTGCCACAATATTTTTTAAAGTCATTTTACCTGGCTTGACTGATGGTAAAATGGGTGAGATTTCTGTCCACCAGGGGCTATAGAGCGATGAAGAGCTACATAGTGATTGCGGCTGGGAAACAGCAGTTATGAAATCACTAGGATATAAACATACAGCTTAAATAAAATCCACCATGTGGAAATTTAACGTTCAGTGGGATAGACAAACGCATTAAAGATCATTCACAGGTGATCATGGGATTGCACAAGCTGGAAATTCTGTCTAGAGATAAATTTATAAAGAAAATGTAATCTCTCTTGCTTCTAAGGGACTCCACTAGAGGTCACAAACTATTAACTTGAATGACCACACCACACTCCTCTTAACAACTTATGTATCTTGTGACTACAGAGAATGCTAATAATTATCCATCTAGATACCTGTGGCCACCAATGAATCCTACTTCTGTGTGTTTTCAACAGATTTCAAATGTTTATAAAACATGGTAGAAGGGATTTCTAGGAACTCAATAAAAAAAAAAGCAAAACAAACTTTTCACAAGTCTCCTGAGATTTCAAGACTCGTTATCTTTGCTCCTAGAGACAACTTGGCCCTTGATACATTAGATTCCAAGTTGAACACTGTTTGGACATGCCTACCTTGCCCTTTGTGTTCGCTTACCCTTGGTCTGTTTATAATGCTCTGTACCATAAAGACTACAGGGTTGCCTGCTTTCCGAATGGCTTCCACAGCTTGTTCATGGCTTGCATCTCTGAGGTCCATTCCATCCACCTGCAATGGAAGGCCTCAGCTTAAAATTTCAAGAAGCTATAGAACAACAGAACAATTTGTGGATCTGGAGTTTTGAGGATCCTGGGTGAAGCTCCTAGAAAATCTGTTCCAGAATCAAAAATAACTGAGACTACTTATGAGGCTCCAGAACTTCTAATCTGTCCAACAAACTTGTGGTTCCTTATTTTGGACACTGATTTCTATCTCCAATAATCAACTGAAATAATAATCAGTTGGAATGAAGGCTCTGCTTCCGCTTTCCTTACACTGCTTAGTTGTTCCTTTAAATTAATAAATCAGCATCATTAAAGAAATAATATAAGGGAAATGCCTGGCTACACTATCTTCATCATGAAAGTCACCGTACAAATTTTCTTCCAATTCATTATTGAGTGGTTTAGGAAGCGGGTAGGTGATGGTTTGTGTATTTCTCTCTGTACAGGGAAGCTTGAAGTTAAAAACAAAATTCTGATGTTCAGAAAAATCCAGTTATGGTAAGGTTAGTTGTGCAAAAGAATCTTTGCAGTAGACATGACAGGAGCTGGAAGCCAAGAAATTGTGCGTATTTGTTAGTAATTCTTACATAAACAGGTTGAAAAGGGAAGTTATTTTTTTAACTTTTTATTGACCATGGCTTGTCTGGGTCAGCTTATGCATTTCATGAATAGGAAGGAAAAAGAGGTTGAAAGGCCAAATGCTAATCCTGCCAGAAAACTACAGGGTACTTTCATTATTTCCAATTACGACAATATGGTACATTCAACAAAATAGTAAAATCAGAGTGGACACAATTCTGGAAAAGAAAATTAATTATTAGATCTCTGCACAGAACATTATCACCTTTCAAAGAGTTATACACGTTTAATTTAAAACCTCCCTCAGGTTGATATTTAGATGACATAACGTCTCTTTCAGTGCCTATTAAAAATGACTACTAACTTTTTGTAGATTAAGTTAGTAACCACATGTACTATACATTCCACTAGTGGGAAAATTGAGGAGGACGTTAAATATCTTTGCTCAAGTCCAAAGAACGCTCTATCTAGAATGAAATACTTTGCAAGGCTCTATTCATCTACTCTACAGACACTTTCAGAAAGAAATGTTCAGGAAGCCCCCAGACTTAAGAGAGACATGTTTTAGAATCCCCATGACTGCAGAGGCCCAAAGGCTTTCTTATTTACTAGAAAAGCCCCTGTACAGAACAGCACTCAACAAACCATTGTTAAACAGCATATAGTATTTTACAACACAAAAAAATCCGCTCTTTTCAATTCGAAAATGATGCCTTAACTCTCTTAATACATTTAACAACATTTTGGTACAAACTATGATCAATCCTCTCTAGAAATAATTATAAATATTTCTTTCTTTTTCTACATAGGTCAAAGGTATTTAACAGCGAAGTATTCTTAAAGTAAACTGCCTTGTGACAATTTAAAATTGGAAATTTTAACTAGTGCTCTAATTAAAAACAGTTCTTCAAAAAGGGGCTAAGATATCATCGAATGAAAGGTAAGGATGCAGGAAGAGAGAAAAAGCCCATCATTCTTCTTATAAATGGTTGGAGGAAAAACAACAGACAAGGCCTTTGCTTTCTCTCAAGCATCAATCTTCCTTCTTCAGCTCTCAGAGACAACCAACTAACCAGTCAGCCAATAAATAAATCCCGCAAATGTTTATTTTAAAGTCGTGGTGGATACCTTCTACATAATTAAGGCATTTTAATGTGTAAGTTACATAGAAAATGAGACAGTCGCTTGTATAAAGTAATTATAATGGTCATTATAGTAACAAAGCGATTGGTTTGTATTTGGACGTTGTCTCTCTTAGTTTACTCTATAAATCCTGACAACTCAGCAAATCCGGGTCAGGCAGCCCTTCCTCTACCCTCTTAACTAAAACTACGCTTATCCTGATCAAATGATTCATCACACTGTTCTGAGGTGACTTGATTTTTGTCACGTCTGCCCTGCTTGACAGGCAGGTGCAGTGTCTGTTTACTGTGGGAGCCACAGGCTGGTGTCGCACCTCTGAGGCAACAGCTGCTCCAGGAAGATCTGTTGAGTAAATGAGCGAGCGACGTGTGAGAGAAGAATCTATTTAAAATACTAAACCTGGCCTTGAATTGAGGGATCAGGTTCAATTTGACCAAACGTTTCTCTCTCACACATAACAAAGTACACGTTCATGTGTACACAAACGGATGTGCATGCACACACACACACGCATGCACCCACACACACATACACACACCTTTCAGTGAGGAATGGGCACAGCACTGAGAAGGAGGAAAATTCCAGCCTGGACTTGGGGCGGAGGGCATTTATATGAAAGGTAATCAGGGTCTTAGCATAAAAGATTTCACCAAAAAGACTCACGCGGAAAAGTCTCATCCAACAACATTTATCTACAATGAAATGACAATAAGTATTTCTTGAAATAAAATCACATTGGAGAACTTAATTATGATGTACACATTTGGTATGTGTATAGAGCATTTTAAAAAATTCGATTATTTCCTCAAGAAATTTGCTTTGTTCTTTTAACCAGAACTTAATGATTTTATTTCAGGGCAAATTTTATTTAAAATTGTAGGTTATACCTCCAATACATGAAGATACATAATCTGTCACCAGATTATCTGTCACCAGAGAAAAATTATGGATGAAAATAAACAAATAAGAAAGAAATGCACTAACCACAAACACATTTTACTTTAATGTAGGGTCAAGTAACCAGCATAAAGATGATGATTCCCTCAGAAAGAGGATGGAAAAGGTGAAGAATTTAGCACAGAAAGCTCACTGGAGGGTACCTCTACGATTCTATCTCCAGGTTTCAAGGTTCCATCTTTGCCAGCTGGACTATCTTCCAGAACATGTTTGATGAAAATGCCCCTCATCACTTCACCGTTGCTTAGACGACTCCCCATTCCTCGTCCACCAACAATGCTGATGCCCAAGGATTTGCTTGGTTCTCTCCAAAGTTCAACCCTATAAAAAACAAATAAAATTTTAAACTCTTCTAAGAAAACACAGAGGAAAAGCTTCATGACACTGGATTTGACAGTGATTTCTTGGATATGACACCAAAGGCATAGGCAACAAGAGAAAAAATAGACAAATTGGACTTCAGAAAAATTAATAACTTTTGTTCATCAAAAGGTACTATCAATATAGTAAAATGGCAACCCACAGAATGGGAGAAAATATTTGCACATCACCTATCTGATAAGGGATTAATATCCAGAACATATACAGAACCTCCAAAACTCAACAACAAAAAAATCAACAACCTGATTAAAAAATGGGCAAAAGACTTGAATAGATGTTTCTCTGAGGATATACAGATGGCCCCTAAACCCATGAAAAGATGCTTAACATCACTAACCATTAGGGAAATGCAAATCGAAACCACAATGAGATACCACCTCATACCCATTAGAACGGCTACTATCAAAAAAACAGAAAATGTGTTGGCAAGGACAAATTGTAAAGAAATTGGAACCCTCGTACACTGTGGGTAGTGATGTAAAATGTTGCAGCCACTATGGTAAACGATATGGAAGTTCCTCAAAAAAATTAAAAATAGAATTACCATATGATCTAGCAATTTCATTTCTGGGTATAGACCCAAAAGAATTCAGATCAGGGTCTTGAAGAGACATTTGCATAACTATATTCACAGAAATATTACTCAAAATATCCAAAGATGGAAGCAACTCAAGTGTCCATCTATAGATGAATAGATAAACGAAATGATATAACATATAATGGAATATTATTCAGCCTTAAAAACGAAGAAAATTCTGACAGATGCTACAACACAGATGAACCTTGAGAACATTATGCTAAGTAAAATCAGCCAGCTAAGTGAAATAAAGGACAAATATCATATGATTTCACTTATATGATGTACCTAAAACAGGCAAATCTATAGAGACAGAAAGTAGAATGGTGGTTGCTAGGAGAAGGGGAGATGGAAAAACGTGAAGTTATTATTTAACGGGTACAGAGTTTCAGTTTTGCAAGATGAAAAAAGTTCTGGAGATGGATGGTGGTGATGGTTACAGAGCAATGTAAACGTATTTAATGCCACTGATCTGTGCACTTAAAAACGGTTCAAATGATTTAAGAAAATAATAAATTTTTAAAAACACAATGAAATAAAATGCAGTTATATGTTAATTTCTGCAAATCTTATTTGTTCACTTTATTAAAGTTTTACGAGAGTAACAAGATAGTTTTAAATACTTTCCCAATTACGTGTATATGGAGTCTGATAAACACTAATGTATTTTTTAAGTTAATTTATTACAAGTAAATATTGGCCTCAAACTCCAGGCTGGGGCACAGACAATATAAAACTACCATTTTCCAGGAGCTCTAACATTGCAGACAATAAGTAATCAAGAAATTCAGCTACCCCCGACCAGACAGTAGCTTCTAACTTTAGCAACCCACTGGAGAGAAAGAACATTCCTGCACATGCTATGTCAGAAGCTCACCTCTGCAGAAGTCTTTCCTGCCAAGGAAGACATGGTAACTAGCAGTCAGGGCACGACGAGTGGTGGCTGACAAGATTCTAGGTGATGTAATCCCACCCCCACCTCCCTAAACACATCGCCCATGGCTCTTTGCTGTCCTCTCTCCACTCCAGCTACCATGTCCTCTTCTTGCTGCTCCTTAAGTTCACCAGACATGCTCTCCTGCCTCGGGGCCTTGGCACTCGCTACATCCTCTGCCTTGAATGCACTTCCCCTACCCACAAAATAAACACATGAACTCATATATAATAACTGCAAATAGCTCTAAGTGATATGAATGAATTGAAAGTATACGCCTTGTGGAAGGTTGAGCTATAACAATAAGGTGATTTGCAGTGAGATGCTTGGCCACGATGAGGGAGCACTCAGGGCACTGGAAGAAAACGGAGATACCAAGCAGAGAGCTCTGAGGCAGATAACGAGACTGCAATTTGTTCCATGTGCAGGAAGGGAGACAATGGGGACAATAAACAGGGAAAGAAGGCATGGTCCAAACATGCTCTCAACCTTGACATCTGAGGTGTTCCCAGAGGAGAGGAAAGGCGGAGTAAGGACTCCATTGAAATGAGGGAGGCCCCAGCAAGAAAATGCTGGGGACAAAAGGGCACCACAGCCGGAGCGAGACGGTGGGCAACGGGTCAGAAGAGGACAGAGGAGGAGACACAGCTTTTCTTTGGTCACGCTTTTTTTGTTATTGGAAGTCTATAATCCCAGAGACCCTACCTGTTTAGTTTAAAAGGGTCTCACAGTGATCTGCAACCTTCTAAAATTGGTGTGAATAGTTTAAACTAGTTAAAATCTGAATCACCCTTCCTTTCACTCTAGGAATTTCATGAAAGATGAGAACCAAGACCTTTCCTTGTTTCTGAAAGCAGTTCCTAAGGTAAAATGGCAAAATAAAGAAGTCAGTCAAGGGGCCAGTCCGGTGGTGTACCAGTTAAGTTCGCAGGCACCGCTTTAGCGGCCTGGGGTTCACCAGTTTGAATCCCGGGTGCAGACATGGCACCACTTGTCAAGCCATGCTGTGGTGGCGTCCCACATATAAAATAGAGGAAGATGGGCACGGATGTTAGCTCAGGGCCAATCATCCTCAGCAAAAAGAGGAGGATTGGCAGTGGTCGTTAGCTCAGGGCTAATCTTCCTCAAAGAAAAGAAAAAGGAAAAAAAAGAAGTCAGTCAAGTTAGCCAGAGTCTAGAATTCATAGGTGGGACTCCTTAACTCTTTCCTTAAAAAGGAAAAAAATAAATAAAAGAAGGCTGAAAGAAAATGTCTTCCAGGGTTCTCCGTGGTTGGCATAAATTAGAAAGTGGTTATGATTTCTTGAATAATAAAAATAGCAGTAGCAGCAAACATTTATTAAGGGCTTATCATGTGCTCAGCATCATTCTCTAAGTGAGTTACACATACTTTCATTTAATTCTTAAGTCATTCCACAAGGTGGATACTCTTCTAAATGCTTTTATTGTTTTTTTTCTTTTTTAAAGATTGGCACCTGAGCTAACAACTGTTGCTAACCTTTTTTTTTTTTTCCTGCTTTTTCTCCCCAAATCCCCCCAGTACATAGTTGTATATTTCAGTGGTGGGTCCTTCTAGTGGCACATGGGATGCAACCTCAGCATGCCCTGATGAGCGGTGCCATGTCCACGCCTAGGATCTGAACTGGAAAAGCCCTGGGCCATCCAAGTGGAGCACGCAAACTTAACCACTCGCCCATGAGGTCAGCCCCAAGGTGGATACTCCTCTCAGCCCCATTTTACAGAGAAGAGAAGAGGCACAGAGAAGACAGACGATCTTTTGATAAGAGCACCACATGCCCACACAGGGTCTGGCACAGAGAGCAAGTGTTTTCACGTACCCTCCCTAGAAGAAAGGCTGTAACTCCTTACAACACTGGACAAGATAACAAAAGCCAGAGCTGTCAAAATGAGCACAGTGCTGAGGAACCAGACTCAGTGTCCTTTCACTGAACAGAACACGGTAAACATTCCATGGAAAGAAAGGGAAACCTATAAAAGGAAACTTTTACAGAACACATTCAGACTTAGTATCATAGAAAAATGGTATTCTTTCCTGAGACCTACAGGTAGGTTTAAAAAGAATGAAATTCAGAAAAGCAGAGTAAAACAGAGGTCTGAGGCCAGCCTGCCCGAGCTCTGAACCCAGAGTCCCTGCATTCAAGTCCTGCTCTTTTGCTACTTAACACTCATGTGACCCTCTCTCTTACTTTGCTCAGCTGAGAGACGGAGCCAATAAGAGTCTCTACAACAGAGAGTTGCTGTGAGGATTAAATTAATGAATACATGTAAAGGGCAAAACAAACCTTTGGCACATAGTAAGTGATCAACAAATCTTTTATTACTCTTATGATGATGATTATGATTACTGAAGTAATGTAAGATATAAAACTCAATCCGTATGTCAAATGAGCAAAAGTGTACCCCACCACCTCAATTCTGTTATACATACACATTGTTCATTAAAACAAGGTAGGTACCATTTTCTACCCATTAGATTGACAACAAAAATTTCTTTAATGATTATACAATGCGGTAACAAGGCTGTGGGGAAAAGGGAACAGTCACATATTGGAAACAGGAGTAAAAATTGCTACAGCCACCTTAAAAAGCAATTTGACAACTTCTAATAAAGTAAATAATACATTTAAATCTAAGAGCCAGCAATTCCACTTCTGGATATACACCTAGACAAATTCTCATATATAACTATAAGGAAATAAACATAGTTACTGCACAGAATTATTATAATAGTGAATGTCTGTTAACTACTCAAATATCAAGCTGGGAATAAACTGTGGTATATTCATATACTGAAATGCACTGCCACGACTAGATTGAGTAATTGGATCTTTAAGTATCAACATGATAGATCCCCAAGGCATTGGATTGAGAGAAAAGTAAGCAAGCTGGAAAATGATACATACAGTAATGATATTAATTATGCAAATAAAATCACATGAAAAATAAAAGAGTAACACAGCTTATTTATAATCTTAAAATTTACACTTTGCTAAAAAGTATTCTCTATTTCCAGACAAAGTGAATTTATTTGGACTGCATGAAAGAATGTCCCATCATGTTTCCAACGTTGTAAAGCATATTCATCACACTTGCTCCTCACTTACTAAAAGCTCTGGTTATCTTGCTAAGTGTCCTCTTAATATTCTATGAACTTCCCCCTAAGAGTACCTTAGTGCTTCTATATACATCATAGTGCAGGGTACCTTCTTTAAGATTTATGGAAGCTCCAAGGTAGTTACCATCTTTAGAGACATCTCTCAGGCTGATGTGAAGGTTAAAATTGGGGATAAAAGTAGAAAAATATTCCAGTCCAGAAGTGTCACTCAATTCTTTCTCATAAGAAAATTTCACAATGATTCCTGTGTTCAACACTTTCTATTTGCTTAGTTATTGATGATGATGATGATGATGACTGACAAGGCCAACCACCGAGTGCGTGGTCACTCTGTACCAGGCACTGCGCTAACGATTTTACACGCATTATCACACTGAATTCTCCCCCAAATTTAAATGGTTCTATTAGTAATCCCATTTTTCAGATGAAGTATCTGAGACCTAGCAAAGATTAAGAAACTTGTCTTAGAAAGTGTCAAAATGGGAATTCAAACATGGCTCTTATTGACTCTAGACATTTTGCATATTATCGTCTAAAAATTACTTTCCCTCCTAAAATGTTATTAAAACTGGCCATCTATCTTTTTATTTTTCTGTGATTACTGTCCTCCAACAAAATTCAAGTTTATCACTTGATCACCAGCTGCAAAATAATTTCATAACTTACTTCTGTCTCCATCCTCAAATAAATAAGAAACTTAACATCTTATAATATGTTTTCTGCCACAGATCTAGCACTTATATTCTGTCCTCAGTGTGGGTAATGTTGTACAGAGACCCTGATTTCTTTAAGCAGAATAAACAGGCTTTAAAGAACTCAAATCAAACAGTCATTTTAGATGGCTGGAAATACTTATTGTTTTTTTGTGAAAGTAACATAAAATGTTTTCTATACTTTGTGACTCACCCTAGAAAATGTTTAAATGCGATGGCTAGAGCCTTAAGTTCATTTGTGAGCAAGGAAAATCATCAAAATGTATTACATCTCTGAATAGAAAGTTTTCTGTCTTTAGTATTCTATTTATTCACTGGAGCATAAGTACTAAGTGTTGACTAAGTACAAGGCACCATTTTCACGGTCACCTTTAGATCTGTTTAGAGGGAATGTTCAATGATTACTTACATTTTACACTTAATGCAAAATACCTTATATTTTTCTTTAATTATTCTGTGTGTCTCCACATCTTGCCCACCCAAGTACATTATAACTTCCTTGAAGGCAGTATTTATGTCAAACTTCCCTGTTCTTCACAAAATCATCTGCCTCTTGTCTCGGTCTATAATCAGGACTCGATAAATTCTTACTAAACTAAATTTTATTTTACTCCACATGAATACAAAAATATGTCTTAGTGATGTATCTAAGCATATTTTGGAAAGTCATCTTTTCTATTATATCTGAAATTAATTCTAAACAGAGCATGCGTTAGAATAACCACAGCCTATGATAACAAGATGCTTACTTACACACACACAAATACACACACGTGTGCATTCTGAATATGTATGTTTGAGTTTCTACAAATGCTAGAGAAAACTTAAATTAGCAGTAGCAGTATATCTAAGATCAAGCTCTACTGAAAATATTATCCATTCCAACTACTTATGCATAATTTTCTCTAGTTAATTTTATTTAGTCCCTACCATGTGCCAAATCCTTGCATATATGTTAATTTTAACCCTGAGTGATACACATTAGATACTCCACTGTGCACATGAACAAATGGAGGGTAAGGGATATTAAACGATTTACCCAATGTCACAGTAGGAAGTTGCAATCCAGTACTTGAAACCAGACCTCCCTATCTTTAAACACTGAGTAGGCAGAAGACAGAAATAGTCCTTACCGCCTGGTCTGATTCCAGTTGCTATATGCTGCATTCTCAAGTTCACTTTCTTCTCCCTCTCCTTCTTCTCGCTCTGGCAGTTCTGGAATGTCTCTGTTAAAGAATTACACAGTGAGTACTCCAAATCCTAGTAAAACCACGCAAGACTGTCTTATACGTACTTTGTTGGTTTGGCTAACAACGCAGAACTGCTTTATATTTTCACCATACTTGGCCAATAAGTATATAACATTTTACATTTAGGGGAAAAGAAAACTTGATCAAACAAAACAAAAAACTTATATTAGAATCAATCTACCCTACTTAGTCTGGAGATATAAATGAATACTAAGAGTCTTGTCTAGTCTGTTTCTTTCCTGACGAAACATAGGAGAATAAAAAAAAAGAATCAGAAGAAGGGGACAAATGCCAGAATTTTAAAGAACAACTATTCAACAAGTACTTCTTACATACCTACCACGTGCAAGAAAGTAGAAACACCATGTGGGTTATAAGCTAGCACAGCACTGATCGAGCCCCGCCCTGAAAGAATTTGTCATCAAGTGTGCCAGAAGTCTGGCATCTCTGCTTCCTAAGGATGGACCAACACTTGCCCTTCAACTTTTGAAGAAAGATGGAAAACATTTATGGTCCAGCTTCAGCCCATCCAGATGGGCCACACACAGAATACTCCTTACAAGGAGTTTACAATGCATCTGGGTTCAAGGTCACTTTTCAACTTCTGTAGGAATTCAGATTTTGCCAAATGTCAGGCATGTAACAGAATGTGTCCAGTCTATTAACTGACTGCAAAATGATAACCATATAAAGTAATATTTTGTTTTTCCAAAGGTATACTTTGCATCAACAAATGACATTGTAAGGGTAATAGAGAATGGTTAAATCAATTACGCTGTGTCCTTATGTTGTTAGCAAAAATTAAATTTCTATAGAAATATGTCCACATATCCATGTGAAAGCAGGGAAAGCTATAAAAATTCTGATTCAATAAATGTTTGCAGTTGATTTTTATAGAAACTGAAAAATCTAAAGAAAGTATAGTCATACGTCACTTAACAACGAGAATACTTTTTTGGGAAATGTGTCGTTAGGTGATTTCATTGTTGTGTGAACATCATACAGCGTACTTACACAAACTTAGATGGTATAGCCTACCACATACCTAGGCTACATGGTACTAATCTTATGGGACCATCATACACGCAGTCCATCATCGATTGAAATGTCATTATGAGGTGCATGACTGTATGCTCAAACTATATCCATTCTCCACTGACAAGAATATTGAACTCTGTCAAATTACATAATCTCTAGACTTTGAGACCAGAAGTCATCTAATCCAATAACCCATCTGTGTTTGAACATGTTTCACAACATTTCTGGCAAGCAACTGTCCAGGCTCTCCTTGAATGTCTCAGTCTTTTTTTGACTTGAATGCTAGATTTTTGTTTTCAAGTGTTAAAAGGAAATCTACCTGCCTATATGTCCTACCCACCGGTTGTGTGTTTGAATGTCCCTCCTGTGCAAATTCAGGAACAAAGCTCTGAATGCAGTGGGGTTCGGAGAGCCTCAGACTGACAGTGGG
Source organism: Equus quagga (assembly GCF_021613505.1). NCBI lineage: Eukaryota > Metazoa > Chordata > Mammalia > Perissodactyla > Equidae > Equus > Equus quagga. The sequence goes on from NC_060272.1 coordinate 114,295,898, forward strand.
ACAGGACTGATGGGAGTGGATCTAAAAGGGGGATTTTAACAATGATGTTAAGAAGCTGATGAGAACCAGATAGTCTGCGTGAAGCCCTAATCCAGAAGATGCAAGGCAGAGAAGGGAACACTAGGCCTAACCCTCTGGAAACACAAATAGAACATGATAGAAAAAGCAGGTAAGGAAGACAGGCAAGAATGAATTTAGAAAGAGTGCCTAAAATATTCAGCGACAGCCATGGGGTGGGAGGAGGATCTGACCCCTAGGCCCAAGCTGTGGGAGCCACTGAGAAACACTCTCAGACAAACTGTATCAAAAGCTCCTGCCTCTTTAGCTGTAAGACGACTAATACTCAGACTCCTGATACAAAAGCCCCATTCTCTTCAAATGATTCTATAATCTGGAATCCCTCACTCACCCAGACATGCTCCTCTAAATGTACTGATTATTCTTTGTTCATCTTAGATTATGGTTTATAGGACTCAAGTGTGGTGTGCTCCAAAGAGTAGATGGACCAGTTCTCGTTCTCCTGCACTCACTTAGCCAAGAATGAATTAGACTTCTTTGCATCTGTGTTCAACTGCTGAATATCGATGAAATTTCTGTCAACTATAGCAACTAACCCTCTTTACATCTGCATAAAGGTGCTAGGTGAAGAAACTGGCATAAGGTCACTCAGTAAAGTAGCAGAGGTGAGATGTGAACTGAGGCCGTCTTACTACAAACCTGAACTCTTAACCTCCAGGCTATGCCGCCCATTATTTTTATACTGGGCTTGAGCGATTCTTTTTTTGGATCCAATGGTTAAGAACATGGAGCCTGACTGCTTACATTCTAATCTCTGCCACTTATTAGCTATGGAATTTGGGTAAGTTACTGAACCTCTCTCTGGTGCAGATTCTTCCCCCGTAAAATACAGATCATTTTGTTTTGTTGAGCACCTCATATTAATAGCAAATGTGCTTTCTCTGCAGTGAAGCAAGTAGTCACAGCACTGGACAATTCAGGTCATTCTTTCTGTGCTAGGAAGGAAGCACGGTGCTGAAAGTGGCTCTTTCTCTCTAATAACTTTTGAATGCTTCCAAGGCCTGGGACTTAACAGGAATATGATGTTACCTTGGCATATTCTTTAATTAGGCCATATGAAATGATATTTCAGAGGGACATTGGAACGACTGCTTTTACCATTTTGACAGGAAGCACCAAGAAGCTATAAGCAATTCATGCCATTAACCCTGAGATGGAAATTCTAGAGTGGAGTGTGGCTGAGTATTGTACAGGATGGAGTGAATATTCCTATTCCCATAAATTTCACAAGGCCCTAAGGGCCACGGCATTTCTTCCACTTATCAAACACACAGCATACACTTCCCTTCCCTAACGCCTTCTGTATTGCTGCAGTCACGTGTAATTTGTAGAGGAAAACAATGAGGCGCTATCATGATACCTGCAGAGTCACTAACACCACGGTGTTCTGGGATGTTCTGACATCCTCTGAGGAACAGAAGAATTCTTCTGAGAAGACCTCAGAATGTTTAAAAAGCCATTTTTTCTCTGCAGCATGTTTAAAGAGAAATTTGGTACTGAGCTGTTACTGCAAGTGAAAAAAACAGGCACATAGCTGAGAGTGTAAAATGGGACATTCTTCATGGAAAAACAGCTTAACATTATTTCTCTCCCTGTGCTGAACTCAGTCAGCAGAAGCATCAAAACCTAGTTCCTCACTTTTCTAAGGGAAAAAAACCCTTTTTCCTGTATTATTTAAAGATTCTTAATATGACGTGTATCAAGAGCCTTTAAAGGCTACACATTCTCCTTCCTAACACGCATATACACCAAGATGCTCAGCTCAACATTCTCCAAAGGAGTAAAAAATAACCATTAAAAATGTTTCTGAACCTGTATATATGTTGGAAAGGAATATACAAAATTTTTTAAAACATTTATGAAAGAGAAAAAAAGCATGATAAAACACTACACAAATTCTAGGTTCGAGGGAATTAATGAAATAATATTCTTACCTGGGGTGAATTCCCCAAACTTAGTATGTTAAAAGTGCTATACTGAGTGGTATAATTAAAGATGATTTTAGTTTCTTGATTTGAATTTTCATATATTTTCCACACTGTATAATAATTACTTAAGTAACAGGGTTTCTCCTCAATTTTTTAAAATATTTTTTTAAATCTTTAAAGAGGGAAAGGAATTCAGTCTTTCTCATTGCTATTTCTCCCTGACTCTGGATTCAGAACTCTCCTCTAAAACTCGCTGTATCACTCATTCATTGTAGCTCTAGACAGACTGTTTCACTTACCTGCCGGTGTATGAAGAAAAAATATCCAGTGCCATTATTCCTCCAGACTGCTGTGCTAAGCTCATTCTGAACTCTTCCAAATGCTCTGCAGGCACATAGGTAATTCTGGAACACAACACAATTCATGAAAGCACAGGGAAGTAAAATTTTGGCTAACTGTTAGGAAAGGCTTCCAAAATACAGAAATAAAATTATGTTGTCCCTTCATCTCTAGTTTTTCACACAACTCATTTAATCAGCTTACTCAGCAGAGAATCAAAACTTCAAAAGGATAAAGTGTCCTATAGGCAAGAATAACAACAGAAATTAAATTTTAAAATACTGCTGACAAACCACGTATTTTCCAATAATCATATGGGGGGGAGAATAGAATTATTAATATTTCCAGATGAGAAGACTAACAGCAACTTTTTTAAATTAGAAAGATCTATAAATCCTCAGAAAAATAATTGTCAGTAATAACAATATCATCCAAACATTTTTGGATTCTTTAGCACAAACAAATGAGGTGAATTGTATTCTATTAAAACACTGGGTGTCCCAAATTACTTTACATTCTTCCATAATACATAATTAATTATGGATGTTAATAAGCATTATCACTTAATTATATGATAGCTCTGTTAAGTCATAAACTCTCAAGTCCGAAGCTAAATCATTATAAGTTTATAGAAAGACTCTCATACCGATTTGTAGCAACTTCCTGAAGGTTCATTTTGGTCTCAGAGAAAAGTCTACTGCTTAGACTTGGATGGTCACTTACTAATTCAACAAGTACCTGTTGAACGCCTATAATGCAGAAAGCACTGAGCTGAATGCTGACTGCAGCTGTAATGTTTAAAAACTCACATTTGAAAATTCAAGTTTACTCCTGTCCTATAAGGCTACATAGCTGATACATTTAAGTAGGCTGTTCCAAGATCCTCAAATTAATGAATAGTAAGGTAAGAAAAATACTGCATTTGCAGTCAGTTCACCATGCATGTGCAACTAAAAAAAAAGTATCAAAAACACACGACATAAAAATCACACAGACTATTAAACCAGCTATCCATAACTTACCCACAAAGACAGTAAGTACATAAAATCTTAGCACTGGAGGGCAAGGATAAAAGGATTGCCTTTTATGTTATAATAAAATAAGAATTACACCTATGGCATAATTTATTGAGTGAGGAGGATATATTATTTCAGATATATTGGTTATTCCATAAAAAGCATTCAGTCTCTGAGGTCACTTAGGTTTGGAGTCACAAGACACAGCTCTGTAGCTCATCGGGAGTGTGATGGGAGGGTCAATCACGACCAGCCAATCTCCATGCCCTCCATCACGAAAAGGACATCACTGGTCATGAGAAGCAGAATACAAACATGAGGCAGTGCTCTCCCAGGCCACCAGCTAGCCTGGTCACACCTCAGCACTCTGGCAAAATCCGTGGACCTGTGGGAATCTCTTCAGGACACTTCTACCTCAAAGATCCAAAAATGACACAGAAAGCACAGTTCAGTGGAGGCAGGACTGGACTGAGTGAGACAGTTGTATCCTAATTCAGGCTTTACTTAATTTATTCATCTATATAAACACCTTCTCGATGGTGTTACAAAAACATATCGAATAGTCAATCTGCATTTATCCCTTCAAAAATAATGCAGCAAAGATGTATAAGACATTGTGTTGGGAAAGAGGACATTGTTTTTTACACAAAGAAAAAGGGTTATATAAAATCTAAAATCTGAACAGCCCATTCAAGAAAACTGGCATTATTTTTGAAGATTCAATAAAGGTAAAACTTATAAAAACAAGACCTTAGGGAAAAAAATACCAGGAAGAGCTGAGGAGAGAAAGTTAGAACCTAACAGTGAAAGTAATAATAATCAGTTCAAAGTACTTAATTTTTTAATTGGTTTGAAAAGGAAAAGAAGTTTCCATTCCAAACAATGCTGAAAATGAGTTTTCCTCTATATTTGTTTAAAGTTGTTTTTCCTTTTACCAAAGGGTGGGAGAGGGGGAGACTTACAAATATTTTTCTGATAGGTAGATATTTTTCTTTAGGTAGCAGTGAGAAAGAGGAAAGAAGGCCGTTTTCATAAACATTTAGCCCAATACAGACAGTGAGGCCACCAGAACAAGCATCCCATAATACACCAGCACATGCAGAGCAACTCTAACACACGCCTGGTCACACAGCCACACAAAACCTCCAAGTCACCAACAAAGAACACCAAAACTGAATTACAAACTGCATAAACACACTGCAACAGCTTATTTGAGAGTCGTATTATAAATTCTTAAATGTAAACTAACCTTTGGCTACACACGGAGTGGAAGAAAAAAGAAGAGCATTAGTGATGCTGAAATGTGACTCGGCTATTCATCCAGAGACTGCGCCTGCATATGCAGACATGATCATTCCCTTACAAAGGAGCTTGAGAGCTTAGTGGTTGGAAAATAGGGTTTTCAAATGAGTTCACAATCATCAGTGCGATGTGAAAATGTAACCACCTCAGAGCTCTTTTGGAATTTATGTTCTATAAATGAAGGGAAAAAAAGCCAAAATGTATACACTGTATCTATATCTGGATCTATCCCTGCATCGGGACGTTAGGAAAGCACAAAATGGTTTTCACAGACAAGTTGTAACACACAGCCATAATGAGCTTTTGAATCACCGATACTCACACATAAAAGGGGGCTCGATCGTCAGCAGGTGCTGTAGAAAATCTAGAATGTGAAGCAGACGCCGCGGCATCTTTTTACAATGGTGTTAACAAATGTCAATGTCTTGTGCTGAATGTGAGATGCATACATATGTAGTTAAAAGTGGGTGCTCCTGGTTGTTTTTTTCCCCCTTTCCACCTCCCTCCCGTCTACACCTCCCCCAGAAAAGCATCTGCTCTTCACTGGTGTCTATAGCAGTGATTATTAACAAGCATGGAAAATGTAACTGCAATCAATCTTTTATTCCTTGATCAGGAATTCATCCCACACTTTAGGTTAAGGCAGGTGAATTCTGATTCAGCTCAGTAATTATCTGGCAGATGTTACTAGCAGCTGCTGCTAAGCGCAAAACCCTGGCTATTATTACAGAAATATAAGAGCTCCTGGCAAGGTGGAGTGAGAAGCGAAACAGAATGCATTCTGGTGAGGCTTCACATCTGGTTTTCCACAGAAAATAATGAAACCTGGAACTTAAACTGGCTGTTCTTGAACTCTTGAAACTCAAATTATCTACCCAGGCACACAGGAAGGCACACACATGAAGTTCCTAGCTATCTATCGTAAATGGCAAAAAAGAAATCCAGTGCATTGTCTTAATAAGTAATGCCTGTCCTAAAACCAATCAGGTAGGTAACAGAACCATTTAGAGTCTTTTTTTTTTCTTGAAGACCCTACAATACACTCCCACCACCACCCAGGGGTAACCCAGGTTTATAACAAGAAATAAAGAGGAGGAGATGTGGATGGAGCCTAGATCTAGGCAATGACTACAAAGCTTGATTGGCCAGAGGCAATGTTATGGTTCCACTCAGAGTAACGGAAGGACTAGGCTTTCCTGTGGGGAGGATTACTCACACAGCTTTCAAGGTAATTCTAAACCTTTTGCTTCATAAAAGCAAGTGATAGGGAGGGGACAGGGCCAAAAAACACTTCATGCAATATGCACAGAACATGCTGCTCAGCCCTGGTCAATCTAAATGGTTGTTTTATCATTTAACATATTTTTTCTGAGAGAGGATTATATGATTCTGATTTCTTTCTACCGTTTACCCAATGAGTCAAACTATAACCATCTGAATCACAGTTTCAGTAGGACACTTGAGAAGAAATCACTGTGTTTTATGGGTATATTTGAGAGTATGTGTGCACGTGCGCACGTATGTGAGCATGTGAGAAAGAGATGGATTGACTGAGTGACTGTGATTTCCAGGGGAGGGAAGGTTATGGGATTTTCCTTATTTTCTTTTTTTAATATAAGATACTACAGCACATTTCGCTTCACGGGATCCTAAAGCAATTATTTATGAAGCTAGTTCTCTCGATATCCTTTCAAGGTCACAATAAAGCCACTATCTGCATGAATGGGTAAATACTGGTGCTGAATCAGAGCGTGGGAAAATGAACGAACAAAAAACCAGAACAAAACAGAACACAACAACAACAGAAACTAGAAAAGGAGAAAAAAGACTTTGGGAGCTTGAAAACGTACCTGACAACTTTTCTATAGTTGGCTAGATAATATGACTTACGATAAGTCAGTGTCACAATGGTCTTATTTTTTATCCACTTTTTAAGTTCTGGAGGACACGAGAACTGAGGGGTAAGGCCAGAACCAAGCACCGATTCTGGGGCTCAAAGTGACTACAAATGGGCAGGGGACCTGCATTAGTGCTCACAGCATAACATAGCATTATCACACAAGAAATCAAATGATCAGTTACTAGGCCATCTGCGTTTTATACTACATCTGAACTACGTAAGTTGAAAACCTTGCAACAAATAGTCTCCATGTGGATCTATACCATTCATCTTTTAAGCAAGAGGAATGGACACAAAAGGAGTAATGAGAAAAGCACTTTGAGTTTCTCCTTTTTCTTAGTGTAGATGCACTGACATTTTTAATGATATTCACTTGTACTAACATTATTAATAAGATAATTAAGGAACTGTCACATGATCTGTTCCATTATAAAATAAAAGTCAAGAAGTCATGCAAAAATATGAAAGCCCATTAGTGAAATTCTGCCTAAAAATAATACTTCTTTTTCATAAATCAGCAGAATCCACTCTAAATGGTATTTTTCTGCTTTTTATTGATGGTGGAATGAAAAACAGATCGTAAATAGTTTTTCTTACCTAAGCTCTAGTAATATATACTTTGCAAAAGAATAATACAGAATGCAGTCAGTAAAGTAACATTAATATGAAAAAATCTCCCATACCAGTAATCATTAAATCGATTTAAGGTAAACAATCTTTCCCTGAGCTCGTATTTTACTATTTTATCCCTCATACATTAAATACAAATATTCAATGATTAATGCTACAGAAAAAAGCCAAGCTATTACATTGATGAGGTGCGACAATAAAGTCGTGAACTGATTTTTACGTTGGCTCAAGAAATGTTTAGTGACTTAAAAACCAAACCATGTACATGACGTGCTTTTAGCACATTATGGGATTATGGGACATTTTAAGTACTTCCCAAGAAAATATCCTACGTGACCTACGATCAGACTATATCAACATATTGGTGAATTCTCTTAGATCATGAGGCAGTTTAACAAAGGGTAAATTATGTCATACTGGCACTGTTCTATATGGTCTTTTCCACGCCTGGCCCTTAAAGAACTGGCTTAGTCCTAGGGTTCATACTACTCAATTAAGCACTGCACAATTCCTTATTTTCAGGCCAATCCAAACTTCTTTGTAAGATCCTAACAGTGGTCCCCCCTGCTCTGTGAGAGATGTCTCATATCTCTCACATCTAAGTTTTTGCAGAAATCACTGGAGAAGTAAAATTAAAAACAGAAAGTAACATTGTTTTCAAATATTTCAACAATGCTATCATCTCAAAGAGACTATTGACAATCAAGAACTATTCAAGAATAGTCAAATTCTTAAGTGATTTATATTAAATAAATTTTTTGATAACTTTTGTATATCAAACAGAAGTATATACTGAAAAAAAAGTTCTCATTAATGAACTGAAAGTCCTGAATTTCCCAAGCCAAACTGGGGTCCAAATGATACTTACTTTATGTCAGGCCCAATGAGAGAATGTCTTCTTAACATGGCTCGCGCCTGGGCATTGGTTAAGCTGATAGTAGACTCTTCATTAATAGATAAGATGCAGTCCCCAACGGCAATCCGGCCATCTCGACTAATGGCACCTCCGTGAATGACGCTTCGAACAATCATCCCCAAGCCATCTTTATTAGCACTTACTGTCATCCCTATGGTAAAGGAGAAACACAGACACGTATGAAACATGTGGCTTTCAAATTAATTTTAATTTCAATTTAATAACGCTCATGGATTCATAGATAAAAGAACACGAGTAACATTTTTAGCCAAAAAAAGCAGAAAAAGCTAGTTTCTCACAAAAAATATTTTTTAAGTAAGTTTTGAAATGTTTGTACAATTGCATCTAGATAAAGACACTCCATGTTGAATACATTAGAGATGAAACAGGTCTACTCTATGGGGTGAATGTAACTAAGGCTATTTGATGTGCTGCCCCTTAAATAGAAAGCTCTCCCAGAGAGAAAATTTTGACAGTATCAAATCAATTTTACAATAGCAGCTCACCTCTTATAAGAGAATAAAGTGCAGACTACAAATGGAAAATGAGTTGTATAAATTAAGAAACTCTGTGCTATTACCTTATTTCCAGATCACTGGGCCATTCTGTCTATATTTACTACATGCTGACATGTGCCAAGTAATATGCCAGTTGTTTGAGATAGAAAAACATAACAGGATTCCTAACATCAAGGAGCTTGTGTTGAAGTCTCAGCCTCTGTGCCTGTCACAGTGTCTGAATGTACAGTAATCTGTTGAAGTATTCCTATATTTTATCTCCAAATCTGAACTTCTATGAGCTCAAGATTTGGAAATTCACTTGCGTTCTTGATGTATTCCTTGGATGACAAATAGGAAATGCAACCTCAGTACATATAAAATTGCATTTCCAAGTTTCTACCTCTCCTTATTTCTCCATTTATCTTCCCCTTTTGGGAAGTGGTACCACCATACTACTCTCCACAACTCAAAGGAGAAATGTTGACGTTGTTCTTGATCCCTACCTCTCTCTCACCTCTTATATTTAATCTACCACCAAGTCCTGTCATTTCTATCTCCAAAATTTATCTTGACTCCATTAGCCCTTTCTCCATTTCCATGATAACCCTAGACCAAGCCAGCATCTTCTCTTGCATGACTTTTTCTAACAGCCTCCTAAGTGGTCTCCAGTGTTATCCCCTCTAATGCATTCTTCTCACTACAGACAGAGCAACCATTTAAAAAAGACAAATCACATCGCTCCCTTGTTAACAAGGCTTTAATAGCTTCCCCTTATGCTAACATACAACACACCTATTTGGCACAGTCCATAGGGCACTGGTGGCCAGGCCCTCACAACATGCACCCTTCCTTTGTGCCATGTCCTCCACGTATCCTTGTGCTCCAGCCACGAGGACTTCTTTCAGAAATACACCTAGCCTCGCCCCATTTCGGAGTCCCTGCCTAACATCCTCTTTCTGAAGTTCTCACACAGCTAACTCCTTTCCACTCTTCAATATCACTTCCTCGGAAAGGCCTTCTCAACAAACCCTCTCTGAACCCCTCTCATTCTACCCTCGTTCTATTACTCCAATGTATAAAACTTTCTGAAATTATGTTCAAAACATACATAAAATAATGTAAGTTCACTTAAAACCAAGTGCTGAAAATTCCTTCCAAAACAAGATTATGTAATTAAATAAGGAGAGAGATAAAGCCATAAGGATATTTATAAAAACCTTCTTTGAGAGAAATCACAAATTCCAGGTTTTTATATATTTTAAGATGGAAAGACTTTCTTTCTAAATATGAATTCTAACTTTACTGAATTAGACATGATATTTCAAATATTTTTTTAAGAATGATCCTGACTAAGAGGGGCCAGCCTGGTGGTGCAGTGGTTAAGTTCACACATTCTGCTTTGCCGGCCTGGGGTTCGCTGGTCTGGAGCCCGGGTGGAGACCTACGCACCGCTTGTCAAGCCATGCTGTGGCAGGCGTCCCACATATAAAGTAGAGGAAGATGGGCATGGATGTTAGCTCAGGGCCAGTCTTCCTCAGAATGATCCTGACTACAATATGTCTCCAGCCTGATATTTCATGTCTGGATATGGCTCATCCGGGCACTAGCTAACATTTTCTGATAGAAATGAATCATTATCAAATGTATTTGAAATATTCTGCTTAGACTCATACTAATGATTCTTAAATGTATTGTTATTAAAGAACTACCTCTGCTTACTATAAATCAACAAACAAATTTAGACACTATTTCATCCAAGGTGGGTTTCTTATGAGCAAAGAAGCTGGCTCTAGTTTGCCCCGATGCTGCCACCCTTCCCACCAAGACCCACCAAACAACTGTGCTATGGTAAAATTGACACGGATGACTACAAAACAAAATTTGACTCAGTGGTCCATACTGGGAATACCATCATCTGTTCTTATTAGCACCCTGCATTCTACAATACAGTCAGCCACAGACAAGGGACAAGTCATCATGAGCTATGGTTGATAGAACCTCTGAATTCATTTTTTAATGGCATATTTAACTCCAGACTCTATTAGCTCTGAAGGCTGTCAGGTCATGTCGACCATACAAACCATATCCACTAACTAGGATTTTGGTTGTAACTTGTACGATCTCTCAATTTTTTCCCAGAAGAAGGATAAGAGAGTAGCCCAAACTATGCACTGTAGAACCAGAGAACTGGTCCCGAATGTGGGTTCCACCACTTCTAATCAGTGTGGCTTTGGGTAACTAACTTAACCTCTCAGAGCACCTCATTTTACCCTTCTGTAAAATGGGGACAATGCTCACTTTTAGGGCTGTTTAAAGAATTACGTGAGAAAAACATACATAGAGTACCTTTCAAAGTGCCTGACACAAAGTGCTCAACAAAGTACAAAGGAAACTCAAAGAATATATTAAAAAGGCATCTGAATCCCAATCCAAAGATCCACGGTTCTCTAAAGCCTCTATGCAAACCTTAATTCAGCTTCAAAATGAAGCTTGTTATTACAGCAATCTTAACGCAGACCTGGACAACTCGAGCACTTTACTGTATTGTGTGGTATGTGAAAACCGGAGGCAGACTGAGGTCTGAGTCTTGCTTCCCCCTCCCAAGGGCTGAGCACTTTCAGAGAAATTCCTGAGTCTGTCTACGTCTCTGCACCTCATCCATGAAGAGAGGATAACACCCTCCTTTCCTTCTTACCTGTTTACCTTCAAGTCCTGATATAACATAATTAGCCAATGGACCACAGACCTATCAAAAATCAGCAAGATTAAATTTTCAAAGGTCACTATATGCAAGTGTACATATATGTGTGCATCTGCAGATGACATTTCCCCCCTAAATTTAACAAAGTTAAAGAAAAACCAAGTGATTCATGAAATCAAAGCAAATGGATTATGACAGGTTTTACAGAAACTTATCATTTATTAATAATTTCTTCTAGTTATCACTAGAAAAAGAAACAACTTCTCCAGAAAGCGAAAACTGCAAACACTCTCACATAGTTGACTAAGGAAAGACTATGAATCTAACAAAATATGTCCAGTGATAGACCGTTTCATAACTTACTCTCCTGTCAGCACAAAGCCAGCCTCTGTTTAGACTTTCTAAAATCTTATCACACCTTTTGTTACCTAAAGTTGTAAAGGCAACACCTTCCTACATAAAAAGCTTAAATGAAGATGGATTGCAACCAGACGGTGGGTGGTGAACAAAATGCAGTCTGTACACAGGTAAACGTATAAGGACATACATCTGAAATTTAGGTGTTGTTATAAATGAATATGACCTGACAAAAAAATTTTTTAAAAGTCTAAATGAATGCTTTAATTATTTTAATGTTTTACACAGATTTTTAGAATAGGCCTTTTTCATTCTTCTTTTACATTTACTTACTCTAAGTGCTGTAGAAATCAGAATATGAAACATCTCCTGTCAAATGAGATGATAGAGAAATGTTCTTGCTTTGGCATACAGCATTTGAACTCCAAAATGCTGGAGAAACCTCACTCGGTCCCAGGAAATCAAACAGCCAGGGACAAAGCCCTGTAAACATTTTGGGGTATGTAAATTAATTCAAATAATGGAAATGAAGCAGAAAAGTAAAACTAAAAGTTACTTATACTTTTATATTATAATTTGGTTGGTAAACTAAAGGTGCTATGATTTCACACTTATAAGTAAGTAGTTTAGTCTCACAAATCAAATGAAAAAGCTCTTTTATACTTTAATTTTAAAATTAAGCTGTTGAGGTTTCAAAGGATTTTCTGATATGATAGAAAGTAAGGAGACTTCACCTTTCCCTGTTTTTTCCCCAAGAGCTTAATCATCTTAGTACATTTTTAAAATCAAAACTTAAAAGCTAAAGTGGAAGCAACCCAAGTGTCCAACAATGGATGAATGGATAAACAAAATCTGGTATATACATACACATATACAAAACTAAGTATACATATAGTACACTGTGTGTACTATATATACACACACAATGGGATAGTATTCAGCCTGAATAAGGAAGGACATTCTGACACATGGTACAACACATATGAACCTTGAAGATACTATGCTATGTGAAATAAGCCAGTCACAAAGGGACAAATATCATATGATTCCACTTACATGAGTCATGTACCTATAATCATCAAAACTTCCAGAGACTGAGAGTAGAATGGTGCAGTTGCCAGGAGCTTGGGGAAGGGAGGAGTGGGGAGTTAGTCTTTAATGGGTACAGAGTTTGACTTGAGGAAGATGAAAAAGTTCTGGAGATGAATGGTGGTGATGTTTGCACAACAATGTGAATGTACTTAATGCTACAGAAATGTACACTTAAAAATGGTTAAAATGCCACAGAAATGTACACTTAAAAATAGTTAAAATAGGGACCAGCCCCATGGCCTAGTGGTTAAGTTCACAGTGCTCTGCTTTGGCAGCCCAGGTTCAGTTCCCGGGCACTGACCTACACCTGACTCATTGGTAGCCATGCCGTGGCAGCGACCCACATACAAAATAGAGCAAAACTGGTACAGATGTTAGCTCAGAGTGAATCTTCTTCAGCAAAAAAAAAAAAAAAAAAAGGTTAAAATGGTGAATTTTATGTTACGCATCTTGTACTACACTAAAAATACTGATGTATCCCGACATATTAACAGAATAAACAAAAAACCCATATGATTGTCTCAGTAGATGAGGATTTGACAAAATTCAACGTTCTCTCAGCAAACTAAAAAAAGGTGAGCCATCCGAAGGGTCAGCTCATAAAAGCAGATGCACTCAGACCACGGCTTTTATAAGAGCCTCCCAACTGCTTCCAAGCTAACTCACCAACCTGTGGCAGAGTGACCTCAAAACACAAATCCCACCGTCTCACTCTCCTGCCCCTAGCTCCTGGCACCCGCAGGAGCTTAAGGCAGGAGGCTGTTGCGACGGAAGACCTGTGTTCCACACGTGACCTGTCCAGCAGCCGTCTCGCACCTAGCATTCCTTCAGCTTCAGCTCTTTGCCGCCATCACACCACAGTTCATCCATATCAAACAAAGCCCAGTGATGTTTCACATTCCTCGGCCTTAGCTCCAGCACCTTCCAACTTCTCCCAATTCCTCAACGAGGTGGAAAAAATCTCCTCTTTCAAGAACTAAATCAAACATCCCTAAACTCCTCCACTCTCCAAACAGGGATCAGCTATTTCCTCTTTTAAGCCTTCAATGTTCTCTGCACGAGTGTCTATCACAGCACGTATAAGATTTTAACGCATTTAGGATTTTACATGTCCATTAGCTTACTCTCTTAAACCGATGCTCCTTGAGGAAAACAAATATATCATAGTGTCTATGCATAGTGGCTAAAATATAGAAAATAATAAATATTTGATAGTTGAGTAAATAAATACACTGGAATAGGGTTTCTCATATGGGCTTTGCAAAATGTCTTATGAGTTGGTAAAAAAAAATAGGTTATATGGCCAATTAAACATGGGAAATGCTGCATTCTATAACCTCTTCTTAGAGATCCACAATGCACATTTGAGTATCAGTTACTGAGTAGTGTGAATAGAAACCTATCTCCCCAACTTCACCACATTCCACGCTTTTAAACCTGGAACCCGTGTATAATTCCTATTAACATCTCACAGAACTACTATTGTAAGCAACGTGCCCTCAGAAACACTGCATTAGCAGATGAAATATTTCTCACATGCTTAGATATCTATAATGTCTGCCATAATTAATGCATAGAAAGCTCTGCAGCTTGTTTTATATCATTTTAGTAAATGTAATATATAAGAACTATAACAACTGAGTAGAAATTCTCTGAAATAATTCTCCATTTACTTTCCTTTGGAAGTACTCAGCCACCACCAAATGGAATAAAATCTAGCAGAGAGAGCCTGGCATCCCACTCCCCAGGTAGGCACTGCCGGACTCCTCTGCCAAGTCTCAAATTTCACAAGGAAACAAGACCCTCCATACGACAGTAGTGTGAACGGTACTGGTTGGTGACATCACAGAAGGAACAAGATCTCTGACGGAGCACTAACCAAAGAGTCTAGGGCTGCAGTGAGGCGTCCAGAGCCTGACGGATGAGCCTATTTATCAGCACCGAGCACTAAGGACGGAGCAGAGTCATGTCACTGCTGAACTCAAAAGAACAAATATGCTCTGCCTTGAAATAATTTTAGCCATTGTAATCAGGCTTTTATTTCTACAGGAAGTCTTTGCCCAATTCAGAAGGATTTGCGATTATTAACCAGCGGCAACCCTTTATGGGTAAGAGAGGACACAAAAATTCCGCCACCTGGGAAGGACTACTGAATAATGTGCATTTATATTTTGGTAGTGGCACACCTGGCTGGTCTTTTTAGTCTATTTCAGTGAATGAAAGAAATTAAATACAAACTGACTTATGCATAACTGGTAACATTCAAAGAAACTAATAATTTGCTTTTCCAAAGAATTTAGAATTCCAAATTGCTGACATTTCATTTTCTAAGAATTCCTTTTCTGATTTGCTGTTTCATACACAAACAATTCGTATATCTTTTACTTGAATGTAAATGAGGCTTGTGAATACTTTTAAATAATTAAGAGAGTGAGGGATTTAAGCTAGGCTGAAGTAAACAAACCTGTTAACCACTTCAGAAAAAACAGAGTACATAAAAAGAGAAACCATAAAAACTACAGGAAAACTTATAATAACTATCTTCTTATCTACAGCCAAAAATACTGAAATTAGGTTCAATACTTCCTCTTGGCAAGGTGCTTGGGAGGAAAAGCATATGTGGAAAACAAGGCACTTACCCAGGCTAGAATTGCCTTTTGCTATAGTAACAGTCCTCTCAAAAGATTCTTCAGATATATTTTGGAGCATGACACACTCGGCAGTAGAACTCAGGGAGCTCTGGTGAATTAAGAACTCGGAGCCCTGACAGAAAATAAAAATAAGTCACACGGAAAGGAAAACTAGACTTTGGAGTATGAAATCAGTGTCACCAATAATCTCCAATTGGTTGTGCTTTATTCAGCAAGAACCTATAACCAAACAAGTTCAAAGGTTGCCTTCTGGAAATCTCAGCGTCAGAAGAGCACTTACTCCAAACCGGGAGATTAGCCAGAATATTCTAAACCTCCACTGTCCCCTACATCATCACAACACACAGATGATATCTTTAAAATGGTACCTTCCCAGTTGCGTCAGGTAGCACGGAAGTGAGTTCTGCGCTTGATATAACTTCATTTGGTAGGTGAGAGTCAGTCCATGCTCCGGTGTTTTCACATTCATATTGTTGTTCAACAGCATTTGCAGGTGTATAATCATTTATGGTAAAGCCAGAAGCAGGTCCCATGCTCAAGTCCACTGAAGGTGGACTCTCATCCTGTCTTTGCAGAAGATTCTGGGCATAAAGTTCCTCCAAGGACATATGGAGATCAAGTACTGGATCTGAAGAGTTTTCAGTAACACCCTGAGAAGTAAAGAACAAAACCCAAAAAGTTATGGCCAGAATTACATCAGTGTATTTTATAAGATCTTAATGGACAACTACTTAATGGAAAACAATTATTCATTGCTCAAAGCATTGGCAAACATAAAAATTCTTCACATAGCTTATATTCTGCATATCTTCTCATAAATGCTTTTGAATACGTTTCCTGAAAATCACACATCACATATTCTACTGTTACACTCGTATGATATACGTACATAAAATCATTTAGATATAGTATTATTTTCTACTCACAAATAAAATTATTCAGAGTTCAGTCTACATAGGAAAGCAAATAACTTATACTTCCAAACCTCATTAAAAGAGTAGTTCATTTCTGGGGCCAGCCTGGTGGCCTAGCAGTTAAGTTCGTGCACTCTACTTGGGCAGCCTGTGGTTTGCAGGTTAGGCTCCCAGGCATGGACCTACACACCACTCATCAAGCCATGCTGTGGTGGCATCCCACATACAAAATAAAGGAAGACTGGCACAGAAGTCAATCCAGTGACAATCTTCCTCAAGCAAAAAGAGGGAGATTGGCAACTGATGTTAGCTCAGGGCAATATTCCTCACCAAAACAAAAAAGAAAGAAAAAAAAAGAGTGGTTCACTTCCAATCAGTCTGAAGTTCCTATTTATTATAAGATCAAGAGCATAAGGAATATGACATTAATTTAGATTCACAAGAACCTCCAAGAGAAAATTATTTTGATAGGTATTTTTGGAGAAGACTACAAAGCCATACAATTCATATTATTATAGGGGAAATTTTCAAAAATTTTCTGCAAGATATAACAGAAGGAATACTAAAAAGGGGTGTCATAAAATGTAGGTTCTAATCCAGGCTCTCCTGTTAACAATCTGACCATCACAGAACCTCTCTTGGCCTTACATTAATTTCTAAAATTCCCTGAAACTCTAAAATTTTATAGTTCTACATAAATACACGTATCTAATTACAATGGATATATTGTATCACTTATGTGCTTCAGGCAAGCATTGTTCCATCAACTGCTGTTGAATAAATCTATCAATCTTCCCTTTGATTCTTTTATCGATGTTTTTAAAGTATAAAAGCAGTGTATGAATACACTATCATCAGAAAAGATTCAAGCCATACAGATATACATTGCGCAGGCATACAGACTATAATATGAAAGTCTTCCCTTACGGTTCCTACTTCCAGTCCTTTCTCTAGTAGAAATAAATGGTGGCATCAGTTGGATGTTTATTCATCAGACTTTTTATGCTTTTACATAATACATGTGCACAAATACACAAGCACACATGAATGTATACACACATTTTTAAAACCTAAACGGAACTACACACTAAGTAGCATGTTTTTACTACTTTTTTGAAGTATTTTTTTACTTGACAAGAGAGGTTTCCATGTTAGTAAATAAAAGTCAACTTCAGTCTTCTTATAGCTATAAAATATTCCTAAGTATGAAAGGCACTGGAGTGTAGACTCTGGAGCCAGGCTGCCTAGGTTCAGATGCTGGCGCCACTACTAGTAGGCAGTTTGAGCTTTGGCAAGTTATTTAAATACTCTGTGCCTTGGTTCCGTTGTCTATCAATTGGGAAAAATAAGAGGATGTACTACAGGACTGTTGGGAGGACAGAGAGAGTTAATACTACAAAGTACTAAAAACATGCCTAACTTGGGGTGGACCCAGTGGCGTAGTGGTTAAGTTTGCATTCTGCACTTCGGCAGCCCGGGGTTCACAGGTTCAGATCCTGGGTGCAGACCTAGCACTGCTTGTCAAGCCACATTGTGGCAGCATCCCACATAAAATGGAGGAGGCTTGGCACAGATGTTAGCTCAGGGCTAATCTTACTCACCAAAAAAAAAAAAAAGAAAGAAAAAAATACTCCTGACTTAATAGAAAATGCCTAATAACTTTCAGCCACAGCTGTTATGTTTAGTATACATCTTTGTGGACAGGTGAGAATTTGTTGAGTATGAAATACAATTAGAGCTGTGGGCCAAATGATATGCAAACTTAAAATGCTGATATATAGTGCCAAATGGTCTAATTTTCTCCTCCCAAAAGAAAACATGAGAGGACCTATTAATTCATTTTGCCAACCCTAGATTAGTTTGGCGATTTGATCTATACAAAATATATTCGTTGGTATTTTAGTATTTTACTATGCATGTCCTGGACAATTAGCGAGAACACACTATTTGTATACCTTCTCTAAATGCTCTTCATATACTTCATCCAACTTTTTATCAGGTGGTTTTCACTCGTTGTCATTGACATATTCTGAATATAATAGTCTTTGTAATATACCCTGCAAGTATTTTCCAAGCTTGTCACTTGACTTTTAAGTGTGTATATGTTATATACATATACGTGCAGAAGTTAAATTCTTTACATAATCAAGGATTGTTTATGTAATTCTTTATGAAATCAGAGTTGTCAAATTTTTTGTGCTTCTGGGTTTTCTATGTTGCTTCGTAAGTCCTTCCACGGCACAAAGTAAATTAAATGCTTTCTAGTATTTTTTCTTCTATTTCATAAATGCTTTAAGATTCAGTTTTAATCCATCCAGAATTTATTTCAGGGTGTGGTGTGAGAGAGGGGTCTCTTTTCATTTTTTCCAAATGGGTAATAAATTGCTCCAACACAAATTTATGATACTCCTCTTCCTCAATCAAGTTTTCATCTTTCTCAAATTATCAAATATTCCTGGTACAAAGAATTGAGACAAGTGGCAATATCATACAAGCCAGTAACATCTTAAGAATCCTCAGGAACAAATGTTAGGAAGGCATCATTCTGCACACTCCTAGAACCTAAACAAAAACTTGTTAGCTCATTCACTCAACTTTGATTATTTCAGGATTACAAAAAATAACAATGTACTTACTACAAAACTGGTTAGCGTCTGTATTACCAAATTAATTATAATAATTAGCAGTAAATCATCCCCCCCACTCTTCAAATAAAGATAACAATCAAAACTACTTTTCATCAGAAAAAGAGGTCAAGCTGCCCTTGTTCAGCTGGGGTTTACTGGAAATCGTGTAACAGAAACTGCCATGCATTATTCATGAAGGAGTTAACACAGACACATAGAAAAGAAAGAGCTAATCAACACAGCAGACAACATACGCCTACTTCAGGAACGTTTCTGGTTGCTGAACAACCAAGTGAGTTTTATTTTTAAAAGTCTTATGGATCTGAAAGAAAAGCAGTTCTTCCCCCATAAGACGTCCAAAAATAACTCTACAATTTCCCAGTGCAACTTGGTATCCGAACTGAAGTCTTTCAAAAATCCACATTAATGTGTGCCTCCACTTGATATGTTCTTGTCCTCAGGAAAAAATGAGGGGGAAATTAAATTAAAATGTCAAATATATTTGAAAATAGCTCTGTTTCTTAAGTGTAATGAATAAGTTAAGGTTGTACCTGAGTGTGTTATTGACCCAGATAATATATTTACATAGATTTGACAATTATTTCTGCATTGTGTTATGTCTTTGTAGGTGACAAGAAAAACGGGATAAAAAGATTAATCAAAAAATTAAAACCTAGAACAATGAGAAAGGAAAAAACCCACTGGTGTTTTGCCTTTAAAATCCACATGCCATGGAAATTGCTATATTTTTCAGATTTTTGAGTACTGGTTATTTCACTTAAATCCTTACACAATAATTAATCCTATTAAGCAAACACCACTCCCTTAAAAAAAAAAAAAGAAAAAAAGCAGAATTGGCCCCCAAACAGGAGAATTTTGTGTAGAGGAGCTCCACCATATGGCTGCAGCCCTTTCACGTCTAAGTTGCTGGCAGGCCCAGGCTCTGCAACGAACAGTAAAGCCTCCCTGGATGATAATGAGTCCTTGCTCTGGTTGATTAGTTCTTACAACTTCTGCTGGCATACCTGACCAAGGTCAAAAGACCTCTCATCAAAGTAAGGAGAGAGGTAAAATTATTTGTGCATCTCCAGCCACCATTTAGGGCTACAAGCTTATCACATATTTAGCAAAGTCGAAAACTTGAGGAGTCGCTGAAATCCTCACACTATTTTATCCTTCTTTCAAATCAGTATAGAGGCTTCTTTGTTTTTCTTAAATACCATATACTATACAATTTCATTTTATCCATTAAAAAGTCCTAAAGTGAGCTCACTTTCCTTTAAGAAAAATGGTCAATTCTAAATTCCATATCAAATTGCCATTCTTTTTAAAGTGAACTTAGCGCAAAGAAACAAGAAGATGAATGAAGCATCTAATGTTTTATTTATTTACATACAATTTTCTAGTAAATATCTAGGTACTAAAAAATGTCACACACATAAAAAAACAAAAACAAAATAACGCTGCAGAGATTTACCAAGATGCAGGAACAGTCCTACTTTCTAAGAAAACTGAAAGCACACAGGAGTTTCACAATGTGTTTTAAAACACCCTCATTAATGTCTTCTTTGTTGTTTTGTAGTTTAAATATTTCTGTTGATAGGCCAGCTTGCCAAAATTTGCTTCAACAAAAGAGTAAACTGCTTGGGGAAAAAAAAAAAAAGAGGCGAACAGACTTTAGTAAGCCAATATGTTGTGCTGCATACAGCCAGCATTTGCCCTGTAAAATACATGCTTCTCAGTATGCAGATTGTGTAATCCCTTTAAGTAACAATTACTAAATTAAACAATGCAATCTGTCCCACTGGCAAGAAGTGTGCTATGCTGTGGATTAGGAGATTCCATTAGGAGATGAACTCAGCTTCCAGCCCTGAGGCCAGCAAAGACTGAACACATTCCAGACAGGACGCAGTCAGATAGACAGTCTCAGGTGTGGTGAGAGAGGAGCAGCTGCTCCATTCAAGATTATACCTTGCAAACCAATTCAAGGAGATTGCCCAGCATCCTTTGCAAGGATAACAGGTGCACCTTGAACATAAAAGAAAGTGCTTTGAAAATGTTCTGGCCAAAAAATTACTTGTTAATCAGGAAAGGAGAAAAATTGTGCTAGATCTATGGAAATTTTACTTTCCACGTGATTCATAAATACAGTTTCCCTTCCTACTGAATTTAATTTATATGGAAAATATATATATATCTCATATATTTAAGAAAGAATTATTGTCCAGTGTTTTCATTTTAATTTTTAATGTTTATTTATGGTATATTTCCAACATAGAAAAATAAAGAAAATATATGTATCCATATACAAACTCTTCACCCAGATTTAATAGATATTAACATTTTGCCATATCGTTTTCAATCTCTCTTCTTAAAATGATAAGATATATTAGGTACAGCTAAATCCCATGTTTCCTTTTTTCTCCAAGAATAGCTTCTTTCCTGAAATTGAGAAGTATCATTCCCACATATTTTTAGGCTTTTTAAATACACACACTCACACATATACTCATAAAAATACACTGAATTGCTCTGTATATCAACTTTTAGAAAATACAAACAACTCCAACAAATCAATAGAAATACAAGCAACCCAATATATAAATGGTCAAAAAGATGTAAAGAGGCCAGTGATGGAAATAAAAACCAAATGGCCAATATATGAAAGAGTATTCAACCTCACTAGTAATCAGGAACTCCAAGTTAAAATAGTAAGATACCACTTCACACCCAAAAGACTGGATAGGTTTTAAAATATCACATATTAAACATTATAGAGTATATCACCAAGAAAATGAACATAGTGGGGCATTTACATCAATAATCTACTTATAAAATATAGACGGCACAGCTATGTCAAATAACAACTAATTCTTCATTCATACGCAGTGACATAAACATACCCTTCCATTCCTTGTGATTTTTACGTAAAGTATTCCTTGGCACCATTTTACATAAAAACATATGACAGCATTAAGTTTAACTTAGCTAGTAAATATTAATGCAAAAAATATTTTACTATCCAACTTTGCATAAAAGTCAGTTTTAAAACTATTAAGAAAATAAAAACCATTAAGTAAATAAACCTATACTTGTAATTTTTCCAAAGTAGACACAGCTAAAAACACAATTTGGGAAATACAATTCATTAAAATTTTTCTTTCTAACATGGAAATCCTGATCAAAGCTTTGAACCCTGTGTCCATCATTCTGTATCAGGGACCCTAGATCTAAACAGTCCCTGGGAGTCTAAGAGTTACCCAGTCAACACGACCTAAACGAAACTGCACTTTAATCCGATGATGACTCCATGACTGGAGAAACATATGCCTCTCACATGCTACTCCCACAGCTCCCCACAAACACTGACCTCTGGACAATCACATGCAAGGTTCTCCCGTAAATAAAATGACATTTTCTTTGTACCTTGGGAGGAGAAGACGGAAGGGAGGATCCATAGTTCAGGCCATCACTACAAGCACTGCCATGTAGAGATAAAATAGAGGCTTGAGTGGAGTAGATACTGTCATTATCAGGGGAGTACTGAGACTCAAAGGTAGACTCGTCTGCTAAGTCAGCATCATTGGTATCCACCTAGGAATAAAAACAGTTAAGCTCAGTTGGGAATTCTGTTCAATTACATATATGGCAAAGTCTCGAGGCTAAAAGGCATACTAGTATCGTTCGTCTACTCTATTTTCTACATGACCTCTTCAACCCTCTTCACCACATCAGAGACTGACTAAGGCAACAGAACAAAGATGAGCTGCTCACCCACAGCAGAGAGCCCTGGCAGGGAAGGTTATTTCACCCCATCAATAAAAGGGCTATTGGTAATGAGTAACAAAGGGCCTGGATCAATTCTAACTTTAAATAGTTCTACTCCATAAATTAAGGTAAACGTTTACTTTTTTCCAGTCCATATTATTTTTTAAAAGCACCTGCCAAACTCCTAGAATTTTATAATAAAATGAATGAGGTCATCATTTTCCCTATTTAATTAAAATAAACTATTATTCAACAAGGCAGCCAGGCGATTACCTATTTGTAAAATTCACTAAAATAATATATTTTATCTATATTATCTTTAACTAAATTTGAAAACCGTTCAAGTGGCAGGTCCAGAACTTGATGGTGATCATCAAAACTCAGAAAGAATATCAGTGATTGCATGCTGAAATTATACTAACAAACAGAGGACCTAATTACGATCTGGTTATGGTGAAGCTATAAGTTATAAACTTCTGCTGTTGGAAAACTACATAGAGTAAGGTGGAGAATTTCACCACATATTATCTAAAAATCCTATTACTACCTTCTGTGGCAGAACCAAGGGAAGGAACTAAGTCATGAGAGTTTGAAGCTCTTCTTACAATGCACTCAGTTACACCTTAGCATAGGTAGAACTGACATAAATACTACCCCTCTCTGATTACCAGAATTTTCTGTCTTGATGGCAAAATCCTCTGTGTTCTATTTCTTTGTGATTTCAACTTACATGTTTAGCCAAGAGAAGTCAGAAGCATTATAACATTATCCTAGGTCACGTTCTTGCAAAAACATGATAAGAATATAGGTGACCAATTTCAAAGTGAACCTTTCTCTAATGATATATTTTAAATACATGTTCAAATTCACTAGTGAGTAACTATGTGGAAGTTCACCCTTTACAAATGTACCCCTCATGTACAATAATCTAAACAGTAAATACCATTTGTTGTCTAGATAGTATTAACTAAGCCTTGTGTCATGGATAACAACAGAAAAATATTTGTTTTAAGTAACACTAAAGAAGAGTATCTCAGAACAATTTGCATATCTATTGTTGATGCCTTAGAATCTTAAGAGAGATTCTAATAAATCAATTCATCTAATTATCGTAGAGAGAAAAACACTAGGACCCAGAGAAGTTGAGTGACCAATACAAGACTGAATTGCTGGTCGAGCAACAGACCCAGGATACCTGTTACCATAAGATGCTGAGCTCAGAGAAAAGTGGGATTAATCTTTTTTGTGATTAGTATTAAGAAAGTCATGTAAACTCTAGAGAAAAAATTGTTTTTTGAGACACGTCTAGGGACAATAATATATTTGTGTCCTGCAGCATTTCAAAAAGCATTGCTATGGCTGGGTACCATTTAACACATTTATACCATAGTGCTGTATGCAGTTCATAGCATTCTAAACTATCAAGTCTTCAAGTGTTAACATAATGCCCATGGAGAATAGGGCTAAATGTCACCTGGAATGCTAAGTATTATAATAAGAAATTATTGCATTTATTATAATATACACCAAAACTTTCCAAAGAACTATTTCAGGAGCTGGCAATTCAAAAATATGAAGAACTGTCTCCCACAAAATTACAATTATCAAAATCAAAGAAATAATTCATACTCTGGTTTAAAGAAAGATGTACACAGTTATAAATACATAATGGAGAAATTTCACAGGTTTTAAACCTCTCTTTAATCGAAAACACTAAACAAGTACTTAAAAAGCGGGTATATTCCTTTCTAGTTACATTGGACAATGTTTTCCCCCCAGAAAGTTAGGTTATGAACCTGGCTTTAATGGCAGGAGCACTGGAATAGGATGCACAATTTGTCATATTGCATAAATGTCATGTGTATATTTATGTCTGGTATTTATGCTTTAATTATTGACATAGCATTGTCCCCTATACCAGACAATAAGGTTCTTAAGAGCAGGAATCATGTATTTATTCATCAAAAGTGGCCTCCGGTGGTCCCTAAACACATTTATTCCAATGAATGATTTCATATAGATCAAGCAAAAATATAATTTTAATTTAAAATTTTCTAGTAAATCAGTGATGTGTACATATATGTATTCATAGAAAACATGGATTTTGCCTATTCTGGAAGCTTTTGTGTTCTTCATCAATAACAAAACCAATTTATATGACTTTCACACTATTAACAACTAATGGAAAAAATAGACCTGTTACCTCATTAAAAGGCAGCCAAAACAATGATTTATGATTGAGTACTGAAAACAGTTAAAGAATGCCTGGCGATACCCGGTTATACAATTAGAGTAAACAAGTGCTCCAACAACTTTTGGTATGACACAGACATAATGCACTGCTAACTGAATTTCCCCCACAAACCAACAAATAGTTGTCACATATATTATGGTTTGCTTTTCTTCCTGTTTTGAACTGTGAGAATCATTGGAGTTGAACAGAAAATGTTTAGTTTTCCAAAACATAATGAACAAAGAATAAGACTTCAGAATATTTTGAAAGGCAACAATAAGACATATAAGATTTTTTAAAGAAAGCTTGATAGGTCGTGGCCACTAACCAGAGCCAAGTCAGCCCTGAAGAGGGCTTTGTCAGCCAGCCCTTCCTCCGTGCAGGAGTGTGGCGGGTAGAGAAAGGAATCCTCCTTAGCAGAAGCATAACCTTCTTCTGGTGAAAGCTGCAGGGAGAATGAAGCTCAGCGTTTGAGGGTGAGGTCAAGAAAAAGAAAGAGACCAGGAAAGAGGGAAGGACAGGGAGGGGGTAAGGAAGGGAAGGAAAAGTAAGGGAGAGAGGGAAAAAATGGGCAAGTTTTCAAAAGGTAACATTTGACTTTCACATAGAATCATGAGCATGAAATACGATAATATTCATATTTAACATTTTTATTTAAGACACAACAAAGAAATTTGTTTTAATACCAGTATCATCTGTTAGATGAGAATCCCTTTCTTCTAATTTTTTCATTCTTCTTACAAAAGATTAAGAAAATCAAGAATTTTTTTTATGTTGTAGTAATCTTCTGGTCATTTTTGTCTGCCAAATACTCTGGCAAAACAATGACTTCTTAATATAGAAATACGGCAACTTTAGGTGTTAAGACATAAAAGAAGTCACAGAAAAACCAAACATTAAAAAGAAGGATCAACTTCTCTGTCATCTCTTACTAGAATATTATTTTAAAGAATATAATTTACTTGACAAGGACTGTTAGTGAATCTTACAATGAAGTCCCTTAATTTAGCATGGCTTAAAAAAAACCATCAGCTCTCCATGTACACAATCTACCTACATTGCAGTGCTGAGCTATCACACGGTAACCTTGATCGCAATGACAGAAAACCTAACATTTTCATTCCAATCTCAGATAAAATAGGCTAAAATATTTAGATTGTCTTGCCTCTATCACCCTGTATCAGCAATATATGCACAAGTATTTTAGAGAAAAACTGTTTCTCTTCTTTTCTTACACATTATTAGTTTAAAAGTAAACCTCACTTCATGTAAAAGAGATATTCATCATATATTGAATTGGAAATATCAACTACTCTCATGAAAGAAATTTATTTTGGAACTAGATAGGAAAAATAAAAGACTGCTTCTGAATAACTGGTATGGTTTCTCCTCAAAAGGAGTAAAAACATATATTGGCTCGTTTGCTATTTTTCGTTGTCTAACAGAAAGACCAGAACTGAAAGTACGCTCCATCATAATAAATATGCAGAGTCCCATAACAGCCTATTTTCATTTTTACACGCTCCTTTGTATTGATCGTTCGTTCGGATTTCTACAATCCCAGTTTAATTTCAGGTTGGATTAACAGATTCTTCCTTCTTCCTTCCCTCTCTCCTTCCCTTTCTTTCTGTTTTCATAAATATATTTTCACAGGTTATCAAAATTCTTTGTGTAATAAAAAGTGAAGCACAAAAAATTTAATTAACATTTTAAATATATTAACAAAGCTTACTATTTGAACAATTTCTTTCACAAAGTCAACAAATCTTTATTTGATGGTTATGCAAATATATCTATGTGTTTGTGTTTTCTTAAGAGAAGGAATATTCACCCTTTCACTTAAAAATATATTTATACACTGAAAAAAAACCCCACAAATATTGAGAATGTCTCCAATATTTAATTGCAATTCAGTGATAAGTGCTATGTTGCAATCACTATATATAATAAACATTGACATTATGTAGCATGAATTCATTAGCTGTTTTTAATATTGCAGTAATTAATGACACAAGGGCTATTCCCTCCCCGGAGGATGAACCTACTTCGGAAAGTTCAATTTGTTGCTCTGTGGTAATTAGACAACAGATGTGCTGGGGTCAACAGAATACAGGACCGTAAGTCACTGTGACAGAGGTTTTACTTTATTCCACTATGACTAAAGAGTCCACTGTCAGCTGTTAATGCTATTAATTTCTCCAATACTCCACTATACTGGTATATTTTAAAGCATATTTCTTTGAGAATATTTGATTCTATATTCATCACGACTTTATTATTGCATTAAAAAAAACTCAAAAGTGAGCCACAAAGCAGTAAGTTATGAATTTATTTCTGAACTTTCTGGCTTTCTTTCCTTTATTCTTTTAAAGAATATTACTCAAAGTTAAATCTTTACACTCATGGAGCCAACAAACATGTTCATGAAAAGTACCAAAAGTCATGACATCTGAAGCTAAAAGTAAGCCTAAGAATCATTTTGTTTGAAAATATAATAAGAAATGAATAAAATCCGAACTCTTACGGGTAAAGGCTTGGCAACTCCTATTCTCACTGTTCCTGATGGTGCGCCCTTTAGAGCCTGCACAGCCTCTTCGAGACTGCTGTTTTCCAGGGTAACATCATTGACGAACATGAGTCGATCTCCAGGAAGAAGCCGTCCATCCTTTTCAGCAATGCCACCAGGCACCAAAGAACGAATTACGATCACAGTGCTCGCTGGATCAACTGGATCCTGACGACAGAAAAGGAAAGAGAAGGCAGCTCCTTTTCACACTGAAAAATGTTTTTACACGGTGTTGTCCACTTTGAATTGCAATGGATGGGTAATTGTTTCAAATGTCTTAAAAAATTTTCATATAACACTTCCAATGAATTATCTGGGTAAAGGCTGTCTCCATTTTAAAGAGTTTAGGAAGAGCTCACCCTAAACAATGGCACCCTCACTTTCCATTGTTCCTGAGTAGACCTCATATTGTACTGATAAGTCTGAAATTGTAAGTTTAATCTGATAAATTGTTCCATTTTATAACTATCATTTGAGGCTAAATCTCAGATATATGAATTACTAACAGCAGCATTTGTTAAACAGGATGTTACTGCGGTGGAACATCAGTAGACGTCAGTGTCCTGAAGGGAGGGCCTGACTTTTTCAAGTGAAGAAATGCAGAAAGAGACCATACAGTATTTAGTGATGCAGTGTTTTCAGAAACACGGCAACCTTAGTACTAGCAAAAGGCTCCAGAATCAGGCCCTGTGGAGAACACAACTCCCAGGAGTCACTGGAGATGGTTTCTGGTTCAGTATTAATTGATGAGGAGCAACAGCTGTGCTCTATCAGGCAGGCTGTAGCATCTCCTCTCTTACCCAGCACAGAACACAATGCAGGGTAAGGATGCAGCCCACACCGGACCGACTGAAGCTTACTCATAAATTTGGTCATTTAGTCAAATGACAGGAATACTAGAATTTATAATATACTCAATTAGAACTCTATCATTAACTTCATACAAAAGAGATCGCTATCTAATACTTTCTGTCTTACCATTAAAATATGAACCGTCAATTAAGAGCATGGAAATAAAAATAATTTAGACATATTCCCCAGGTGACAAAAAAAAACAACCTTAATATTTCCATAATATTCCTAAAATGTATTCTACATGTTCTTCACATTTCCAAGAGCTGAAATATAAAAGGGGTCGACAAATTCAATGTTAAAAGAAATCCTTTATGATAATCAATGAATCACATAAATTACTACTTTGAAAAATTTACTAGAAACAAGACAATGTCTTTGATGACTCTAAAATATTATCTGCTTTTTCTGATATCAACAATATACCTTTAGTATATATCATCTTTTTTTAAAAAATTGCTAAAAGTAGGATATATTTACCTGATAATCTAAAATGCTAAAACCAAGTCCTTTGCTCCCTTTCTCCAGCTCGATGTACTGAACATCAGTCTCCCACATGGCCAAAGGTCCTTGTACCTCCTCCGCATTCTGACCCGCATCAGTCATCGCCAACACAGGATCCTCTGTCTCTGAGGACCCGATGAACTCACCTAGATCTACATGAGGCTGGATAACAGACCAGACAGCTCTTATTTCAGAGGCACTAGATTAGCAGATACATACAGCAACACTACAAGGAAAAGGGAGATGTCCAGCATCTGTCCAGAACAAAATACTGACATATAAGAATAGCAACAGCTAACCATGAAATCTTCATGAATTAAGGAAGTAATTATTGAAAGTTGTTAAAAAGGAAGAAATACCTAACTTGTAACAGACAATAAAAATGCATGGTTCAAAGATCTCTTATAAAAATATACAATGGTTGCATCTTAGCAGCATGATTGTAGGTGATTTTCATTTTTTCATCAATGTCTGAATCACCTCTAGTCAGAAAAAAATATAAAGCTATTTTGATAGTAAAGAAAAATAATTCTTACAATATTTAAGAAAAATTAAAGAGGAAATGACAATATGTAAAAGTTCTATATTCTATACACACAAGCTTCTAAAAGGCTGTATGACTGACTTGTGCACCTGATTATTTCATTAGTCGATTAACATGCACAGTAGCAAGACGAGATTTGAAGTCAGACTGGCCTGGTCTGCAGACTGCCTTTATGATTTCTTATCTGTGTTGCCTTGAGCAATATTCTTGACCCAAGCTTCACAGTTACCCATCTCACAGAACATCTAACATCTGTTGCCAATCTTCCACTTTTTGCTTGAGGAAGATTCTCCCTGAGCTAACATCTGTGCCAGTCTTCCTCCATTTTGTATGTGGGTCACTGCCACAGCATGGCCATTGAGCAGGGGTGTAGGTCTGCACCTGGGAAGTGAACCCAGGCCACCAAAGTGGAGCATGCCAAACTTAGCCACTAGGCCATGGGGGCTGGCCCCAGGAAAGACGAGTTTTTTGATGATGAAATTCTACTTTGTATACTACCTTTGCTTTTTATCAATTACTGAACATTCCACCATAGATGCAAATATGTCCACCTGCTTTTTTGTAATGATTCTGTTTATACCACCGAAAAATACGTATGGATATGAATGGTGCTAGACTTTGCGTTCTATATAATTTGGAATTATCATTCTTATTCTACCCTATTCTAATCATCCATGCAAATATTAAACTATGCACTTTATTCTTCCAAGTTTTCAAAATTATTCCATTGTACTGATGCCTTCAGTATAATGTAAATAAAATTCTAACATCATCTCTCATTACACCTTAAATGAAATTTGATTAGACTGCAAATTACGTGAAGTCCAAATCTTAACTTTTGAGATCTCTTAAGAGTCCTCAGAGAAGCTGACAAGCTCTATTTCATGATATTTTGATCTGAATAGAAAAGAATAAGCAAACAGGAAAATGGGAGTTTCTGGATGTCACAGAGTATCACCTGACATGCAGTATTGTGAGCTCAAATTTCTGACATTTTCAAAGTATATATAGTGTGAAAATAAGACCTATACACACAAATGATGCGTCCATTCATATTTTAGCCACTCACTGAGCAATAAGTGTGTGCCAGGCACTAAGCTGGGTACATTACACAAAAGTATCTTTTACCACATATGTCCTATATACTCACTATTTACATACTTAAATTTTCTCTTCTGTAAATGGGGACAATGAGTGTCTATTTCAGAGGGATATTGTGAAATCACATAAGCACACAGTGTACAATAATATCTATTATCATTCCATTACCTTATTTAACCTACAGAGCAACCCTCTGAGACAGACATCATGACTCACATTTTGCAGAAGAGAAAGCTGCGATTCAGAAAGGTGAAGTGACTCGCCCAAGGCCACACAGCTAGTGAGTGCCAAGGCTGCTGCAAACCCAGGTCTGTGTGACCCCAAGCTCTGCCCTACAACGTGGCCTAAGTGAGGGAGTCAGGTATCAGACAAAAGAAAAAAGCCTTTAAAACCACTGTAAACGTCATCCAGCCTTTCCATTATATATTCAGATTAGTCTCAAATGCACAAATCTGATACCTTTTCTATTAGTTCAATATCACATAAGTCCAGGCTATCCAATTCGGACTGGGTGGTGGGTGGCACAGTTCGACGACAGCACACCATTGTCACTTCTATAGGCAGTTCTTTTAAAATATTCACCACATCTTGGTGATTTTCCCCAAGCAAAGTTATGCCATTCACCTGTCCAAAAAGATAAGTCATCTAAGAAGGAACATTTCATAACACAAATACTCTTTTGAAAACAATTTTTTATTAAATATAAATTTGACTCTGGTGATTACCGTAGTTCTGCTGTGCTCAGAACTAGAGTCAGAGCTGTAGTAGGACTCTGAAACAATTTACGTGAAAGTTTAGAGCTCTTTTGGAACTGGACCTTCTAGAGCACTCACAGAAAAATCACTAGCTCTCATCCATGTTTCACACGCCAGTGTAGTAGTTTGGAAGGGAGAATCAATAAGAACATTTCCAAAGGATGAAGGGAAAAGCAGGTTATTTTAAAAATTGACATTTATATCATTAAGTGAAGAAATCAAAATGGAAAACGGCACAGATCATACGCTAGCATGTTTTTACATGTGAGGGAGAAGAATATATTCAAATTTTCTTATTTAGTCATTAAAACATCTGGAAGGTTGCAGAGAACCAAATATAACAGTAGTTACCCACTTAAAGGTGAGAGAACTGGGTGGACTGGGACAGGAAAGAGACTCGTCACTGCATATCTTTGCATTCTTTGTGATTTTGAAACACGTGAATGTATTACCTATTCTAAAAATCAAATAAATGTTTTATAATTCTTAAATAAAGTTTTTATAGTTCTCTGGACAAAAAAAAAAGCCTCTTCAGCATGGAATTAGGTCTGAAGATCTATATACATACAGATTTGAAATTTCTGCTTTTATTTGTCTCTCTCTCTCAAGTACCCTTTGGAGAGGAAATTTAAAATAAGAACTTACTTATTCACCACATGAAGCCTCCCACAGCCTTTTCAGAACTTTAGTTAAGGAGGGGAAAATGGCATAGCTCCTTACTTCCAATAGCTCATCTCCACTGAAAAGCTTCCCACTGTGGCCAACAGGACCTTCTGGTAGAACAGATCGGATAAAATGATGTCCCACTGTTGCTTCCAGACTTATCCCCAACCCACTGTTCTCACTGAACTTGCTCACATGGGCCACCTGAAAGGAGAAACATGGTCACAACTCTAATATTCTTTCATTCGTTTTTTTCTTCCCATTTATACGTTTTATGTTTATCCAAAAAGGTCAACTTTCTCACAGAAGCTTCAAAAAAGCTTATTACAAAGATACAAAGCTTTGTCTTTGAGGGAGTATTGAGATCCATTGGTTTCATGAACCAACACTAACCAAAAGGAAGCAGCCAGCTGCAAGCACCCAAGGCATTCTTCGGCGCCTACGGATGCTGATAACAGACGGAGGGTAGTCAGAACTACCACGGATACAATCACACGCCTGAGCTCAAACAACAGCACAGTTAGCACTTGCTAGGTGCCCGGGACTGTCTAACCCATTCCACAGCTTATGTCGTGCTTCTCATAAATAGGCACACTTTCCCTCCTTGTTTCCCAAATTAGGGAAATGAGATTTGGAGAGGTTACCTTAACCGGAGTCACACAGCTAGAAAAGAGCTTTGAACCTAAGCAGTCTGAACACAGAGCCCACACTCCTGACCTTATGCTGTATCTAGGGACAACACTGGTCTTTAAAAGTGAATCAAGCTTAAAACAGGAGAATGAACTTCCTATTTCCTACTGTTACACTAAATAATGAAGAACCTTAAGAAATTTTCACAAAGCATCCAATCATCAGAATGTTAAAATCAGAAGGTAGACTAAAGATGATCTACTTCATCCACCTTATTGACAGCTAAGGAAACTGAGGGATAGAGGGACTGAGAAAAACACGGTTTAATTAAAAAAGATCTTTCCAATCTTGATGATAGTATATGCAGGGTCATTATCAGAAGCTACATCACCCAACTTTGAAATCTAATGCTAAATAAAATCCTTCTCATTTCTTAACACTCTGGCTCTCACTTCCTCTGAGCAGTCCTCCAGGTCCTCACTGATGACGCCCATCAATGCTCTCTGCTACACCACTCCTCCTATGATTACATTTATGCTGTATAACTACATCACACACAACTTAAAGTCAGATCTATGTCTTATTTACTTTTGTTTGATGAGGGCAATAAACAGCTTGTTTTTTTCTTTCTTACAACACATTTCTGCCCTTGACAGATGACTTGGGGGTGCCACCAAGAGATGATATACACAAAGGGTAGTAAAAAGTTCAGTCTCAGGACTGACCTTTGTGACAAAGTGGCCAGTCAAAAGGTTCCCTTCACTATTCAGTTACCACCTGAAGAAGTGCACTCTCAGTTAAGCATGCCAGCCATGTTAACGCTGCCCCACAGACGGAATCCTCCACCTTTCTTTTCATGGTAAACTAACCACAGTCAAGCTGGACTTTATTATACTTTTCCTTGACTCAATTTAACATGGTAACAACAGCTGTACTTACTCACTTCTTAATTTGACTGTTAATCACTTTGAGGGCTCAAAAAAAAGATCATGGTCATGAGGATTAAATGAAACACTAAGAATACTGCTTGGCACAAAGTGCTCAATAAAAGCTAGCTACTATTATTATATGACATCTGTTGTTGCTTCTCTCTTCTAGAGTTACTAGAATATTGTAAGCAATATGAAAATTTCTCACCTAACCAAGTATTTTATTTTTCCTTTTGAAATCCCTGAGATTTGCCAACTGACACATCTAAGGATTGATAATTTGTGTCACTTTTGTTAATTTTCTTTTTAGGATAGCAGATCCTAAATTCAATTCTATACTAGGTATGCAAACTGTTCATAAAACATTCACTACGGCATAAGTGATATGAAAAAAGCATACAGAATGAAACCTCTTAGGGAAAGTAAATGCATAAGAGTGATAAACAGAGAGAGTGAGAAAAAATCCTTTTACAATTTTGTCCATAGGTCATGATGATTTCTCTTTTAAGGAAATTCTGTCATTGTATTTCAATTCTTTCTATAAATCCCAGGTTTAAGAATCAGAAAAACCCTTCCTTGTGTCTATATAATATAGACTATTGCCAGGAACAGTAAAACATTGATGAATTACGAGTTCTAAAACTTCCAACCCATTTATTTCAGTTCCTCGGTTACTATCCAACTTTTTCCAATCTTAATTTTTTAATACCTGAATCAACACATTTAGGTCTTCAGAAAAAAGTCCTGGGCATTTGCTACTTCTCTAGGACTCTTCATGATGGTCATCTTTATTACCGCCATGAACTTCCTGCTCAAATACAGTTACCAGTTAGGGAGCGTAAGCTAACCTACCACTATTTCATAATTAATTCCCATAATCCTTTGCCACTTTGCCAGCAGGGCAGCTTCCTGTTGTTGTGCATCTTCTATTTCCTCTCTCTCAGCTGACAGCAACGGATACCCTGAAATGGTCAACACAACTAAGTTAGTGACAAACTGCAAAAATCTCCGTATCTTAACATTCTGTACCAGGGACACTGTGATCAGAACCTGGCTGCTATACTAAGTCTGAGTCTTCACCCAATACACGAGTTATTATTTCCCTACATATTTTAATAATTTAATTAAATTTAATAATATAATTCTCCTTGAGAAATTGGAAACAATAAGCTATAATTTAAAAAAAATTTGGAAACTAGCCCCCTAAAATAAGTGTTTTCTCTTCCAAATTAGATTCAGTCCAGAGAGGGATTAACTACACAGCGGTGAACACCGATTACAGGAAAACTTCCAACCTGATGAGGCGAGAAAGAGGAGGGTCAGCTCAGAGTCCTACCTCCTCCCATAGTCCCTTTCTCTCATTCTGTTGTGTTTACAGAGATGGGCACTGATCCAAGTAAGGTGGGAGTTTGAATGGAGAAAGTGGGGAATCTGTAAGCTGCTGCTAAAAGCAGTCTGAAATTTGTATTCATACAACCAACCTACAGTCACACAACCCTTGTTCTCCCCCTCTCCCAACCACCCCAATACTAGATTTCAGACATATTTAGAAACTCATCAAGTCCAGTCTTCTGAGCCTACTGAGAAGTCAAATGATTTGTCCAGACTCACAGTCAGTCAAATTTCTATGGAAGAGGCAGAGAGATCTTATCCCCTCTCTGATGACCGACACTAGTGCAGATGCATCAGAATCATTTACAAGTTTTTCCTGTTTATTTCGTTAGAAAAAGAAGTTGGGACTCCTGATTCTAAGTCTCGAGCCTCTCCCACCCATTCTCCCACACACAGACGCACATTCACCAAAGCAAAATGGATGGTCTGAGCCTTCAAGATGATCCCTCACACCCAACCCCACTTACTATCTCAAGTTTCATGCTTTGAAATATTTTTATCCTTTCCTGCTACTCTTGATAATCACTTTATCCTAAATAATGTCTTCACTTAGTGTAAAAATGGAAGAACACAATTAACACCTGTGAATCCTAGATATCTCACTCCTGGGATATCAAATATCAAACACAAATAATCCTTTAAAATAATAAAAGTACGTCAGCACCAGGAAAAAAACTTTAATAATGAAGGAGTAGATAGTTTAAAGAACTACAAAGCTTCAATATAATTATTTAGTAAAGGGCAGAATTTGCATGAAGGAAGATCAATCCATTATTCAGTGGATTTAAGTTACCAAAATACCTATAGCTCTCTGACAGGTAAGGGAGGCACACAGCCCCCAGCCAAACAAGAAGGCAGTAACATTCTGCATAATTATATATTAAAACAATGCTGATCAAAAAAATTTTAAACAGCTGAATGGATTCTAGGTTTATTGTGAAAGATCTCAGAAAAGTTTAATAATTTCTCTGTACAATTCCTTTCCAAACAAACTTCCCAATATTAAAATTTAGAACTCTGGAAAAATTGAGAAGAAAAAGCCTCCCAAAATTGAATAGTTTCATTCTTAAGAGCTTATGCTTTAAAGATTCTCTTGTGTTTATTTTAAAAATACTTGACAATTTTATCATTGCTTTCTCAATAAGCTCGAGACATGTTGTGTGTACAGAAACAAGGGGACTGAAATAAAACCACGTATGTAACTGATTGAGCCCTAAAACCTTTTGGTTAAAAAACGTAAAAGAAAGAAAAGACTGACTCAGCAAGAAAATATGTCAGATACAAATGAACCATTCTAATCTACTAGAGCAATTAATCACATCTATAAATAAGGATTTACAAGCATCTTTTTGAAAGATATTTTTTGGTAATTTACAATGTATCCATAGAGGCTTAATCACATTTATAAGAATCATTTCTCTAAAAAAAAAAAAAAAGAAAGAACATAATCACCTGGCTCCAGATGTTTACCTTCTTCTTCAATTGGTAATATGTTGGCATTTCTCCTCAACGATAGAGGATCTTCTTCTTTTTCATAATTTTCTTAAAGATAAGAATTACTAATTATGTCTTTAAAATAATCAAGCACTTGAATTCTTCTAACTCCAGTGCACTTATTTGAACCCCTAGATGAGAGTTTGTTGTTAGTAGGTAAACTCTTCTATAATCATATGTCCTTAAAGGAAAGTTCTCCTGTTAATGGGACAAAGAAGTAATAAATTTCTCCTGAGAGTTGCTTCCTTGTCTCCTAGTACTGCAAAAAGTAGTATATGGCAGGAATACCAGAACCGTCAATGGTTTGAGAAATGAAACAGCATTTTCAAGCCAACAGCCTGACCAATAAACCCTTACACCAGTGAGG
This sequence comes from Equus quagga, assembly GCF_021613505.1. Classification (NCBI taxonomy): domain Eukaryota; kingdom Metazoa; phylum Chordata; class Mammalia; order Perissodactyla; family Equidae; genus Equus; species Equus quagga. The sequence goes on from NC_060272.1 coordinate 114,332,647, forward strand.
TCCATGGGGATTTCTGTATTGTGAGAGACTCATGTACAAACAGCTTATGAATGACAAACAACTTGGGAATTTCTAAATGTGGAATTAAAGTCCATTCTTTCGAGGAAAGGCTGGGCATTTAGAGAAATCAAGGGGCTCACACAAATAATCCAGGCAGAACTGGGCCCTCCTAAAGAGAAAACATGGCATACCAATGACACCCAAAAAGAAGGCAGAGAGAAAGGTAAATGACTGCGTATGTTTCTGACTGAGAAATAGTGACCAAACGAATAGGGTAGAAAGAAATCTGCTTTATTTGAAACCTTTCTATTGTTAATGGACACATAGCTTCTTCCAGTTAATCCCAACTTTCTTCAAATTCCTTTTTGTTTATCTTCACATTTTTACTTTTATTATTAATTCATAATGAATAGGGAAGGGTAAAAACCATTCTTAAATAATTTCAGAATTAGAAAAAAATCTAAATGATGTAAGAATCTAACTGGAAACCAGATTAACCCAGCATTACCTTTGCTTAAACTGGCATTAACAGGAGACAAAATCGCGTCCTTTGTGACATCCTCCCGTGACGTGAGCTCGGCTTCCTGCTTCGTTCCTCTCCTCATCAGCGTCAGGTGCACAGTCTGTCCTGTGTGTCGCAACACCTCCACTGCTTGTTGATTGGTAAAACCCTGAAGGTTTGTGCCATCCACCTGTGATAAAGAAAATATATGGATATTTGTACCACCAAGTCACAAAATGCGTATTCACTGCTTGTTGGTGTGAAAAGAATGGGGAATGCCTATTCCCCTAACTGGGGAATGGCAATAATCCCCTAACACCTGTTTGGGGACCGGCACCAGCTTAGAAGCACTAGAGTCACTCAGGAGGGTTTTGTGATGTTTAGTATAGATTATAGGGTCTCATTTCTAGAAATTATGAGCCAACAGCTCTAGGGTGGGGTTCAGAGTTCTATGCTTTTTAAAATATTCTTTTATATTATTCCTCAGACAATCCTTATGTACAGTCAAGCTTGAAAATCAGTACTATGCAGGATATAAAGGTATAGAAGACAGGGATGAAAGTGGTTACTCAGAGTGCTGACATATTCCAAAATTATATTTATACTGGCTTCAAAAAAAAAAAGAAAGATGACAAAACGATATTTCTTTGTCTCTTCAAAAACTTTATGTGATTTTCCCTTTTTCTAGTTCACAAATGACAAAATATTTGAAAATGCCCCTGTGATCTTTCCAAACTACAGGTATGACCATATCATCCCAAACCTGCCTTGCACAGAACATTCCTTAGGACAATGCTCTGAACTGTCAAATGGCTTAGAATGGCCTGTGTCAACTATTCCCTCCTCCCATTAGCAACCTTATCCTGCATAATGCTGCCTATTACTGTGCCCTCCAGCCCCAGAGGGCTCATTTCCATTCTTCTGACCTGCAGTGTTCCCTTCAGCCAGGAGTTCTCTGCAAGTGCTGTTCCCTCAGCCAAGACTCTCTGGACAGCCCGCTCCAGCCCATGCCCTTTCTCATCTGTTCACTCAGCAAAGACCTATAATTGCTTTCGATCTCAGTTCAATAGCTACTTCCACAATTAAGCTATCTTGATGTCCTTGACTCTAGTTAAAGCCCTGTGTTACCATTTCTCCTTCATAGCATTTATCAGAATTTTAATTTTACATTTTCTGTCATTATTTAGTCTATAACTATAGTCATAGCTTGCTTAACACCTGGGATACATTCTGAAAATGCTCTTTAGGTGATTTCATCGTTGCGTGAATATCACAGAATGTAATTACACAAATCTAGATGGTATAGCCTGTTACACACCAAAGCTATATAATAATCTTAGAGGACCACCATCATATATACAGTTAGTAGCTGAGTGAAATTTCACTGTGCAGCACATGACCGTACGTGCTCCTAAAGGACAGGCTGTGTCACCAAAATCCAGTGCTGTGTGCACAGTAGATATTTACCCCAAATGGGAATACAGAGCTGTTGGCACATATGTCAAAGATATGTCAAAGCAAATTACCTTTTGGAATAAATAAATGTAGATTATAACACCTTATTTTTTAAAATCCATAAAATCACATTGAAAAGAGTTTTGAAAAGTGGAACAATAAATTTAATGTTGAAATTCAAAGTCATCGACATTCCTTTTGAATTGTGAAATGCCTATAAAATGGCTGTGTAGGTGTCATGCTTTTCTAAATACAGTGCTGGCCATATTAGGTGCTCAAATATTTACTAAATGAATGAGAATAACAATAAGACCCAGATTAGTGGTCTCTAAAATGAAGTACCCTTACTGCAGAGGTTTCTGGAAGAATATTATAAAACTTCTAAGTAAACATATCTTAAAATCTAATTTGTTTTATTTATACATATATGCACACATAAAGTATATATTAATTATATATAAAATATATATAATACATACATCAAACAATATACATTGTATATGAGTATATACAGATGAGGAAAGAAAGGAGGTAGGAAGGAGTAACTTTTTTTTTTACTGGTGGAGATATTGAATAAAAAATCTAGAGACCACTAATCCAGATGATAAGCTTACACTTTGCAGGTTCCTTAAATCTTGTGTGACACTTTGGACCTAGATGGCAACTTGAACACGGGCATCTAACTCTCTCCTCTTTCCTCCTATCTCCACCCTGTTGATTTCCTTTTGGAAAAACTAATAAAAATATAATATAATAAGAGAGGAAATACTGCAATGAAACTGCAAACCAAGGAAGAATCCAAGTCCCCATACACCAGTAACTTGAAGGAACTTCTACTAGGAACGGTCTGGAACTGACCAGATTGAAGGTAGCCCAGCTGAATCCCTATATGCGAGGGAATAGCTTTTCTGGTCTGTGAGAAAACACTTCAGTAAAAATCCAACAGCCTCCCATTAAAAGGAGGCAGTCAGATAGCACATGTGGATCCGAATCAGTGATTCCAAGAAATACACCAAGTGCTAGAGATCACACCAAGCTGGGAGCATGCAGCAACACAGAATCGCACATGTGTAATGAAATCACACTCTGCACAGAGAAGCATACACACACAACTCCAACGAACACACAATCTCTCAGCACACAAGGGCAACACTCCCCATTGTGATGTACTGGTCTTCTTTCTATTCTATTAATCTACAAATGAATCAATTGAAGCTGAGTAAATTTAAACTTTTCCCTTCCTTCTTGCATTGTCAATTCCTGAATCATCTTATCTTCTGGAAAAAACCTACACAATCTTCATTGGAACCCATCTCAACTCCCATTTGTACAAGCATAGTTCTTACTGAGTGTGACCAAAGGTTACAAGACATGGAATAAAATACCACAGTCCTAAAGAAGGTGCTTGCACCAAAGCATCAGTACAAACACCTTCCTAGGAAACTGTTACTGCAGTGAACAGGAAAAAACTGAAACTTCCCTTCAAAGGGATACGTATTTCATTGTATTTATGGAAATAGGGATTACAGCTACAAAGATACAAAGATCTACCAAAAAAGAGAAAGGAAACTGTTATAATGAAGGCAGTCAGCAGGATTTTAAATACCACAAAAATAAAGTCAGGAAATGGAAGATAGAAACATGCAATTTTCCCATATTTTAGAGGAAAAGTATAAATCTAGAATGATTGGAGGAATAAGACTGAAGACACAAAGCTGATCTAGGACATCTAACATAATTGTGAGAAGAATTACAAGGAGAAGAGAATGAGGAAAAAAATAAAGAAATGATTAGGAGGTAGGGAAACTTACTGAGTCTACAAATCAAAGAGGTACATGAAAAACCAGAAAATAAATGAAAAAAAACCCCTAACACTTGGACATATGCTGGTAAAATTCTTAGATTTCAAAGATCAAAAGAAAAAAATATCTACCAGCATCTAGACAACAGGGTGAGCAGATTATCCAGAGAATTTGTGGTAAAGAAATTATGAACCAAGAGTTTTACACTCTGTAATGTAAGTGAAAATGGAAATTACAGTAAAGAGGCTATGATTATTTATATCCTATACCAAAGTGAGTTGTGAGAGAGCAGTCACAATGCAGACATTTTAAACTAAATGGTCAAGAACTACAGTTCGTACACAATTAGGGCATAAAGGGCTAGGCTGTTAAAGGTTAGGAAAAATTTAAGAGGAGAAGAGAAAAGAGTGCTGTAAGTCCCTACCCCATCCACACTAAGATGTTTCGCTCTTGACCTCAAGTCAGAAGAGTTGTGGCACCTGTACTTGAGGAGGATGCAGTGGATTGTGTCTAACTCCCCTGGGAGGATAAGGGAGAGGCTGTTTAGTTGCTTTGACAGTGGAGCAAGGGAAATTGCTGTTACGTTGGGAATTGCTCAACAACCTGACTTTGAGCATAGATCAGAAGAAGGCTAGACACATGAGAAAGCCAGGATGAAGTCATTTTGAAGCCTACCCAGAAGGTATTCCCTAGGGGTACTAGGGAATGATGGTACCCGAAAGAGAGACTCTACAGAGCAGACCATTTGGAAACCAGGGGTCAAAGAGAAGAAGAGTCAGTCTGATGAAAAATCTACCATCTGTCATGGCAAGTTAAGTCAAATATCTCCATTAGGATCCCCCAAGACCCCAAGAAGGAACCCTAAGAGACAGTTTTAAACATCTGCCAGGCTTACTCAGCACAAAGCCATCTTACAGTAGTACCAGTCAAGGAAGAAAGGTCTTATCGCCCTTCCTTTTCTCCCTTCTCTCACCTTTTATAGTAGCAGGGTCAGAAACCACAATAAGAAGGTGAGGGAGGAAAAGAAAAGCCAAGTAGGGAAGGACAGACTGGAGAGTACAGGCTCCATCCCTGAGAAGCCATCAGTCCACAGCAGGCTTCTGCTAGGCCAGGGTGTAGTTTGAAATTAGAGTATGACTTAGGATGGGAAGTTCTTAATTACTAAATTGGGGCTGTGTTTGATGATTTTGATTGCTCATAGGACATTTTATTCTCTGAGAATCACATAAATCATGGAACTTGCCTAAAGGGGGCAGTCGATGACAAAACTTTAAAAGTTGTTCAGGATTATGCCCCCAATGTCCTCCTTGTGCAATGTCTCTGTCGTCCCCAGCAAAACTATCAAAGGCAACAGAAGAGGTTCTCAGACAGAAAAGTTTTGGAAGGGCCACTAACATGTTCTCTTTCTATATAAAGTTTACCCAAAATGCTCTAGCTGACCAAGAAATTAATCAGATTTAAAATTCAAATTAAGAAAATAGTGGCATATAAGTTCTAGTGCCAAGTAATAAAATAAGTAAAACTCAAATCTAAATACTACCATTACAGCAAAATCAAATGTTTCAAGGCTTAGTCCATAAAAGACATATAAACTGGTATCTAATAGTTGTTTGTAGTAGCAAACAACTCTAAAGAATATGTAAATGTCCATGAGTAAGGCTTGCTTAAATACATTACAATGGATTTATATGTGCTGATATGACTACGCCTCCCAGGTATATTTTTAAGTAAAAAGTAAAATAAAAAGGTATAAACAAATATAATATGATCCTATTCAAATACAGATAAAATTTTCTAAAATTTTAAACCATAAAATATTAGTAGTGGTTTCTATGAGAAGATTTTTTTTAACTATGTTCAAATTTTATATTCTTTAAACCTCAAAGACAAAAAGTTAGTCTAAAATGAATGAACATGCTATTTACTCTTGGGGTATTTAAGAAAAGGAGAAAAATCTCAACTCTGAGATTCCATAAAAATTCTTAAAATGCACAGAACCTAGGTTGTAAGTTTTCATCTGTAATAGATTTTCATTGCTTAAGTGTTTAAAAACTCTAAAAAAAATCAAATGTGTATGATTTTGTCTAATTAATAGCAAATAAAGTTCAAATATGTTGAAAAAAAATCTTTCCTTTATTTTCAAAACTTGATGACCTGAATTTAAAAATATATTCCTTACCCAAATGTCAAAGATGGTCCTAGCACAGAAGAAATTGCTATAATGAAATAATCATGGGCTTTTAAAGCTAGACTTCGGTTCACATTTCTCAGTATCTTCATCTATAATATGGGAATAATGGTACTTACTTCCTCAAAATTATAATGCATGGCATTTTGTACTGGGAAGATACTCAGAAGCTGGCATTATTTTTAATAGAGTGGAGGAGTGATTAATAAACATGAAAACCCAAGCCTTCGTAGGAGCAGTTTCTGTTCAATATAATTACACCTGTCACACATAGGAGACAAGGTCACTGGAGCCTAAATCAGTGCCCTGGACAGCTCTGGTCCCTCACACCACAGGAAGACAGTTAAGAGGTGGCTTCAGACTCAATGGTACTACAGAAAAGAGTTCAGTGGAACTGGGTGCAGTGGCAGCAAACTGCCTACACGTTATCTCAAGGAGAGAGCCAACATCCTTATAAGGTGCAGTGCAGACACTACAATTAATAGGAATAATTATAGGGGAGAAATATTAGTTGGAACAACTCAAAAACTCCAGCTCTTAGCACACTCAATCTAGCCAGCTAACCCCTCCAACACAGCCTGGACCTACATGTTTAAGAGAGACCCTGAGCCTATTAACACAGAACATCAAAGGTAACATTTGACACCGTTCCTTATTTCCATGCTCGTTTAATAATTTTCTATTCAATCATAATTTCATGCTGCTTTTAGCCAGAATCTCTGTGTATCAATCCAAAAGGAATGAGTATATCATTTTATCTAATGATGAGTTTGATCAACTTTAAAAAAAACCAGAGTCCTCTCATCAAATAATTCTTATATAGAATACCAGTATATAAAGTGGAAAAAAATGGAACCATTTGCTCTATCCCCTGTCCCTGTAATGTCTATAGTGAAATCTTAGGGGTCAACAGAGCACAATTTGTAAAACATGAATCTTATAACAAAATAGTGGTAATGTTATAAAATAATACTTCCTCAAAACAGTAAGAAATAATTTCTTAATCTTCTCACCACCTCAACAATTACAAAACAGAAACAGAATATAGCTCCAAAAAGGTGCTGCCAAAATAAAAATGGAAAAAACAGAGAAAAATTACAGTTGTGAAAATGCAACCAGTGTGAAGATCTTTACTACCAATATCTCAAAAGTCCACAAGATGGTGATATTTTTGCACAAAATTAACGTATGATCAAAAGCATTGCAAAATGTTCCCGAAGAGTTTGAGGTGCTTCTAACTTTGAAAAGAATGTTGCTAAAAATTAAAAATCACAACACTGATGACAGTGAAGACAAGTGAGTTTACTGAAAGCAAGAGAACACTTGAGAAGAAGAGTGCTTCCACTTTCGAGTCGACAATTTCCTTTATCACTGACCTTGCCTAAGCAAAATTATATGTAAAGTTCCACTTATGTAAGAATGAAAATAATGTCAAGTTTGGAGGGAAGCTATTGTGAAACTCTTTCAAATGTGTAATCATTTCAGGCCCTCAATAAATATCTGCTTAATTAATTTGGCTTATGTGCCAAATATTATAGTAGATATTTTACATAAATTACTCATTTGGTTTTCCTAAAAATCATACAAGGGAAGTTTCCTTATCCCAATTTTGTAGGTAAAAGAAGTCTGCTAAACAGCTAAATATACAGTTATCATATAATCCAGCAACTCCACTTGTAAGTATATACCCAAGAGAAATGAAAATACATACATTCACATGAAAACTTGTACATCAATATTCATAGCAGCATTATCCATAATAGCCAAAAAGTGGAAACAACCAAATGGATAAATAAAATGTGGTATACCCATACAATGGAATAATATTCAGCAATAAAAAGAAATGAATTGATACATGCTACAACATAAATAAATCTTGAAAATAGCATGCTGAGCAAAAGAAAGTAATCACAAAGGACCACATATTCCATTTACATGAAACGTCCAGAATAGACAAATCTATAGAGACAGAAAGTAGACTGAGAGGATGGGGGAATTAGGGAGTGACTGCTAATGGGTATGAGGTTTCTTTTCAGGATAATGAAAAAGTTCTAAAATTGATTGTGACAAGGGATGCACAATTGTGAATATATTAAAAACTACACTTTAAATAGGTGAATTGTATATTATGTGAATTATATTTCAATAAAGCTTATTCTTTAAAAAGCTTTCTAATGGATTAAAACATATAGTTTAGGGGAAAAAAGAGTACATTAGCTATGTTTTCATCTTTTAATTCAGTATCAGACATGGATTTAGAGTCTGTATCTATTCACTCTCTCTCCCTCCCTTTCCTCCAAAATAAAAAAAGTAAAGTAGTTAATTTTCATTGTATGTTAAAATGGAGATACTGTGATGAAAGCTCATTTCCAGGATATAGCCAGTTTAGACAGTAAGTACAACGTGATCTTTAGAGTAGATTTTAAGAGGTTAACAGGTGCAGTTAGGAGTTTTTATAACTAAGCCCAAGAAGACTCAGGGAGTTGAAATGTAGAAGCAAAGGGCAGAGATGAAGGACATCTCTTTTTTTTTAATTGTAGTAGAAAACATAAAATTTACCATCTGAACCATATTTAAGTATACAGTTTGGTGGTGTCAAGTATATTCACATTGTTGTACAACAGATCTCTAAAACATATCATCTTGCAAAACTGAAACTCTATACTCATTAAACAACAGCTCCCCCTTTCTCCCTCTCCCCAGCCCCTCACAACAACCATTCTACTTTCTGCTTCTAGGTGTTTGACTACTTTAGATAACTTACGTAAGTGGAAACATACAGTATTTGTCTTTTTTGTGACTGGATTATTTCACTCAGCAAAATGTCCTAAAGGTTTATCCATGCTGTAGGATGAGACAAAATTTCCTTTTTTATAAGACTAAATAATATTCCATTGTATGTATACACCACATTTTGCATCTTTGTCTTAGCTATTGTGAATGATGCTGCTATGAGCATGACTCTTCTATTTTAACATTCTTCTTTCTTCCTATTATTAAGATCCCAAGGGAACAACAGAGACTTAACTAAGCATAAAGAAATACATATTAAGATAAATCAACATCTTTCAAAATGTCTTCCAAAGAATATTGATATATGACTAAGGAAAGAAAGAATCCATGACTACAGAAGTTTAGGAAACACTCAACTAAAAGAGTTAAATGTCCCTCTATTGTAGAACTTCTCAAGAGTCTGCAAGTTTTCCACGTGTGAATCCCTAAGAGACCACATCACATGAAGTTTTCCCTAAACTTATCTGACCGGGAAGTCCTTGGTGTGGAGTCTCTTTGATTTGTGTTCTGAGGAGTAGTGAGGGTGGTCCAGTTTCCACTGAACTGAAAGTTGGATTCTTTTGTACACTACCTTGAACAGCCATATGCTCAAAACATACTAATGTTCCTATAACAACAATGATGGACTCGATCTAATAAAGAGGAACTGAATCTATTTATTTTATTCTTGTATATTCCAAGAGCTAAAAGGAGCCCTGGTCATGGAACCAACGAAACAGTGTCATTCTGATGTAAAAGAAAATGCACACATCACAAATTCAGATTCAAGTACAGTAAACATTATGATATCTGATCTTTACCTTTGGAGCATCTGTAATTAAAGTATAAGTATGATATTAATGTAACAAATTCATTACAATCAGAAATCAGATATATCAGAAATTATTCAAGACATAAGTTCCGCCCTAAAGGTTGATTAAGATCAGTAAAGCCTCTATCCAATACCCTTACTTCCACACAATAATAAAATGGGTAATTGTAATGACAGCCTCAAATCACCAAAGCAGACAAATTGGTATGGAGCTAACCGTAGTTCTCAAAACTGAGTAAACTAGAAGAACGCATTTCTCAACCATGAAAATAAACAAAGCTATTATTAAATGTGTTACTTACTGCTATAATCTGGTCTCCAACTTGGATTCTTCCATCATGTTCAACAGCACTGCTCTTTGTAATGCTCTTTACAAAGATTCCCGAAGGTTCTAAGATTAGAAATAGAGTTTATTTGGGGTTTTTTTTTACTATTTACAAAACACACTTAAAGAATATCCATCCTCCATTTTCCAAATATCAAGTCTTGATTTTGAATAAAAATAAATCAACAAGCCACACAAACAAGACCACTAGGAGAAACTTAGGCTAGACAATAAGACAATGGTTCTGTCTTAAATACAATATCAGAGTCACCTACATTAAATTATTACTAAGGAAGTTTTCAGTCAGTTTACCTAACAATCTGAGAATACATAATGTTGATTCAATGTTTCATAAGACAAAGATATTAGAGGCAATTGCCAAGTTAAATAAATAAAACATTAATGTTTATAACTACCTAATTTTTTATCTCCAATGTAACCAGCAATGGTAATTCCCAATCCTTGGACATTTTTAGTGAGTTCTACATCAAATGTCTCACTATCTTCATTTTTCTGAGTAGAAGCATCAACCTAAAATAAAATTGATAAATAATCATACAGAAAAATAAACATGTAAACAAACAAGATACGTTCAAAAAGCCACAGCCTTTATTTGAAACAAGATGATGTAATTAGGTGTCACAGAACACTGCTAGAGAATTACTGCAGAGATTACTCTTCAATCTTGACAACACAGACTAAGCATCACATTTTTACTCAAAAGGAATGTCAGCAGTAAAGTTAAACTCCCCTTAACAGAGAAATGCATTATTTGTGTACAAAAAAATTTTAAAAATCAAATCATTTCTTATTAACAAATCCTATCTTTCAGAGATGGCTCATCTTCATTTCTGAAGGAGTTAGAAGGAAACACAGTTGAAAGAACTCATGTTTTGAATTCAGATGAACAAGTTCAAATCTATCTTTGCCACTTAATTTTTCTAAGCGTTGTTTTGCTCAGCTATCTAGCAGGAATACGAATAACAAGTCCAGCTAGCATTTAGTGAGCAGTTTCTGTGTAACAGGCACTTGACATGTCTCAACTCATTTACTCCTTAGAACAAGACTATGAGATAAGCACAATTACCATCAATTTTTCTCTGGGGAAACTAAGGAACATAAACTTTTCCAAGGACAACCAGTGAGCAATCCAGTAAAGGCAGAATTCAAACACAGATAGCCTGGTTGCAGAGTCCCTGCTCTCAAGCGCCATACAGGATGTAAAATCCCTAGCAGAATGCAGGGGCCATGGTGTCCACTCAGAACTCATTGCTATTACTATCTTCAGCTGATAGTTGATCCTAACAGCATGAATATGAGTTAATCTATCCTCCAGATATATTATTAATAGGCTGATGGTTATTTTGAAAGCCAGTGAAAAGCACCAAAGAGCTATTTAAAACTGTTCCTGTATTTGTTTTGTAAATTCAGACTTTAATATGAAAAGCTATTTATAAGAAAAGTATGCCTTTCTGCACTGATTTCCTTCATTCCTGGAATGATAGCTGAAAGCAGGTTCCTCTAACATGTAGAATTGTTATTAATTATATATTGAACTGAAGGCAAGGCTCCCTGAATTAAACATTAGTGGACTAGTGCAGTAAGTCATCAATAAGCTACTGGCTTTATGTACAAGTGTAGTGTCAGCAGATTCCACAGAGAACCCTAGAAAGATCACAACAGAATGAAGGCAAGGGCTCGAATGGACATGCAGGTTGGGGCTAGCTGGTAATGTTTTCTGATTCTCTTTAAGCAAACTCTTCTCCCACTGATAGTTTACCTAAACGAGACACAATTTTACAGTAAAGTTTGATTTATTTTTTTCATTGCACATAATTATCTGTGCAAACTTAGCAAAAGTTTAAAGTTTAGATAATTACAAGAAAATGACAGGATGAAATCTGCTTCAATTGAAACAAATGTGTTTTCTATTTTTAATAAGACTTATGCGAGTGCTATTTTAGAGGGTGGCAATTTGACTATCGAATGGTTTTAAAAGGGGCACAAGCTTCAGAAACGATGATATGCACAGAATAGATATTTCTCTAAGCTTTCAATTACATCAAGTGGTTTTCGGTATTGCATTCATTTATATATTGCTGAATAAAATGTTTTGTTTACCACAAAAGAATGCCATTTAAATACTTTCATAAACAAGCTTTCTTTATTTCTTTCTCTTTGCAAAAAATAGCAACCAGACTCAAACCTAAAAAGAACAGAATCATGGAAATTTCAAGTGTTCTAATAAAGTTTTAAAGGGTTTGGGGAGGAGGTTAGAATATTAAAAAAAAAGAATTTGCAGCAACTGGTTAGAAAAAAACTTTAATAGAATAAGTCATATAGACGTTTCTAGATCTATGAGAAAGGAACATGGGGCTTGCATTTGCTATAAAGCTTACCTAGAAACTGGGTGTAATTCTCTTCTTAAATACTTAGATTTCTGGATAGAATTATTTTGTTGATATTTTATCCGCTATAGTCTTGTAATTGAATTTCTGAGATAACCACTACATTCTAATAATTTTGAAACTTTTTAGCTTTTTCATATCAAGTTAACAACAAAGATGGAATGCTATGCCTATGAATAAAGCTTTTGTTACAACCTCGAAAGCTTAACTTTTGTTTAAAAAATTATATAACTGGGTCAAGCACAGTGCCTTCTCATTACAGATCTGATAACAGTTCTAAGACATACCTTAAAACACTAATATTGAAAGGTTTTAGTAAGCTGTATTCACCCCCACTAAGCCTGCCATCATCTCCCTCACCAAGAAAAAGACACTAAAAAGAAAGATGTTGAAGGAAATGGTTGGAACATATGGCCCACCCTATAAAGGGCCTTCCAAGTAAGAGAAAGATAGAATTAAACGTTTTAGGTATTAGCAGAAAATAATTCTTTAAAATTTTATCCATACCTCAAAACATTATCCTCATAAATGTGCTGCTTAGAGAAAAATGTAAAATAGTAATCTAGAATTTTTTAAGATCCTATTTTTCCTGTTATACATTATTCCTAATTAATAAAATATTAGTGCCAAAACATCTCTACATTTGAATTTCGTTTCATTCTTTAGCACTAACATATGAACATTAATAAGTCTATTTTCTAAATAAATATCACTGTCATCTAAGTGCTATAGTCTATGATTTTTCCAATAACTGTTTTTACCTACTTACCCGCATCTCTGGCGTAGATGATGAGGATGAAGAAAGGGTGATGCCCAAAGAGGTGGACGCTGTTGGTTCTTCTACGGCACCTCTTGCAATCATCAATTTAACTCTGTTTCCACATTGCCTGAGGACTTGCGCTACTTGCTCACTGCTCATTCCTGCTAGATCTGTGTCCCCAATCTTTAGAATGTGGTCTCCACTGCATAATCGCCCATGCTGAATAAAAAGAGACTGATTAATCAGGATACTATTATTTTTACTCCCTCAGAGAAATCCTAAATGACAGAAAGGGAATAATAAAAAAATGGCAAAGATATGAACTACCTATCATGGGACATTAAATATGTGGTTGTAATTTTCACCGTCTTTTGAAACGTCTTGGCATCATTCACTGTGATATAGGCAAACGAAATTTACAAATATTCCTTAAATCAATATTGATACAAGCTTTACAATTTGATTTTTACCTACTAGATGCAAAAAAATTTTAACTCTTTCTGTGGATTTTTTGAGGGCTAGAAAAAGAAGACAATGTCATTAAGCAAAGATGAAGTATACGTCACAATGCAAATACATCTTACTCAAAATATGGGATGAACCACAAGAAAGCACTGAATAAAATACCACAATTTTCTGCCTTGCACTTCAATTATAAATGTCCCTAAAGAACTCACTTGTAGATGAAATCCTTGTAAAATGAAAATTCAGATAGAAGAGGAGAGTGAAAAGCAGTCTTACAAGCCTCCCTTGAAGCACTGTCCACGAGAACTTTCTGCAATGATGGAAATGTTCTGCACTGTCCAATACGGCAGCTATTAGCAACATGGGGCTACAGAGTGGTCGAAATGCGGCTAGTCCACCCGAAGAACTGAATTTGTAATTTTATTTAATTTTAATTAATTTAAATTTGAATTTAAAAAGTGACATGTGGCAAGTACCTATAGTACTGGACAGGGCAGATCTATACTGAAGATGCTGCTTATTTATCACGAGCCTGGAAACTGCTAGATGCTGGCTAATGTTTAAAAGGAAGAAAATTTGCATACTATTGTGTTACTATTAATATCTGCACTGATAAGGTTGCCATTAAATAGGCCTTTCATTTATGAATATAAGAAATACCTGATGAACCTCACTTCCTAGTTGAAGTTCAAAAAAACATGCAAAAACCAAACAGCATTATAAACAAAATGTCATAATAAGGCAAAAGTTAGTGACACTAATAAATCTTGTCAAATTAAAACATAAAACATAACTAGTAACTTTACAAAAACTTTTCTCACATATATTCCGTGACATATCATAAATGGCAAGGCTTTAATGAACTACTCTAAACGATGAAAACAGGCTGTGCTCCATAACCAATGACCCCGTGACCCATCACTAAAGGGACAAGTCGAAGCTTGTTTTTTCCCTCGATAATAAGGTATTCTTTTTTCCATAATATCTTGTGGCTATAAAACAGATGATTAGGTTTATAAATATGATTTATAATCATAAAATAAAAGGTAGCTACCTCTACAGTCATCAAACCCATAACCTGGGCTTTAGTCTGTGCTTCTAAAGAGTCATAAGATCATTGCCTACAACTGTAACTTAAGATCAATGTCTCTTTTCAGAAATAGTTCTCCCCAGGTCTAAGAAAACACTTTAGAGATAATCTAGCAAAACAGAAAATTCTAACTCAGCTTCTTTGACATTATCTAAGAGCAAAGTTTCTTCTTTATAACAGAGAATGTAAAAGATGAAGCCATATCATTTGATAAAACAGCATAAAGGACCTGTTGGAGCAGCTTACCTGGTCGGCTACTCCTCCAGGCAGAATGGTTTTTACTATCACACCAGTGGCTTTCCCTCCTACAATGCCAAATCCCAGACCAGACCCATCATTCACCAATTCAATAGTCTCCACATGCTGCCAGTGGACCTGAAAACAAAGCTCCTATGTGAATTTGAAAAAATTTAGGAAAAACTAAAATTTTTATTACAGTTGAGCTTTTTGTGAATTTTGTGATCAGTATTAAATAACTGAGTTCAGACATAACAATGAGCCTTAACAATGTCCCTTTGATTTAGTACACTTCCCTTTTACTGCTGTTGATATAATCATTTTTGAAATTATCAATACATCGTTATAGTGACCACATTTAACCAAGCAAAGATAGGCACTGATTTGCAAGATCCTCTGTAGAACTTCTAAAAAAGAAAAAAAGAAAAAGATCAAGGAAAAAACTGTCACCTGTTAAGAATGTCTTCTGCATAATCTTGCCTCTCAGGATTCCAAATTAGATGACTTCTTAAAGTCACTAACAGCTACCTGTAACAATTCTAAATTTGTATAACAATTCTATAATTATAATTCTATAATCAAAATCAAAATTTTATCTGTCTACAGATAGAGTTAATTTTTTTAAAGGACTAATTTTTTTTTAGGAATGGTGTAAAGTAAAAAAACTACACAAAAAAGGTAAAAGATTTTTTAGAAGCCAGAAACTTAATCATAATTAAATAACAAATATTCCAGGCTAGGGAGAGAGAAAAGAACAAAAGGGCAAAACTCAAAAAGTACAAAGAACCTACAGGAATTGGAAACCTGCAGACAACCAAAAAGAACTAGAAAAATGTTCTAATCCTTCTGAAAATCTTATGTACTCACCGGATTCGAGTGAGCTGAAATTGTGCTGGCTGCAGATGGAGAACGGGAAACTATGGGGCTGATGAGTTGAGGCAATGAGCCTCTGGCAATAACTAACTGGACATTATCTTTGGCTTTCTGCAGGATGCTGATAGCCTGCTGATGAGTAATTGTCTGATCAAGTGCCTGTCCATTGATAGCAAGGATTTGATCAGTTTCCTTCAATCTTCCATCTCTATTGAGAATGAAAAGGGGGTAAAAATTATCTGACAGCCCTCAAGAAAATGACAGCTTCTTTGGCATATATCTTCAGGTTATTTTTAATCCTGTTTTCTAATATCCACACTTTTCAGGCTTTTTCCTGCAGTTCTATTTTTTTTCCCCCTGAGGAAGATTTGCCCCAAGCTAACATCTGTGCCAATCTTACTCTATTTTTTTCTAAGTGGGTCAGCGCCACAGCATGGCCACTGACCAGTGGTGTAGGTCTACACCTGGGAACCGAACCTAGGCGGCTGAGGCGGAGCGTGCTGAACTTGACCACTAGGCCACGGGTCCAGCCTCTGTAGCTCTGTTTTCAAAAGTACATGCTTTGGCTCCAGCTGATCTACCCCTAATCCACCCCTCCCATTTAAAAGCCCTCTTTCTTTTCAGTTACCCACTCAACCCAAACCTTACATCTTGGATGTTCCTATCTTCTACAACTGAAAGCAAAGTTGCCTAGATTCTTATTAATAAAATATAGCTCACATTATCATGGGCTATTTGTATATTTTTCGGTATGGTAATTTTAAAAATCTACTCAAAAAGAGCCCATTTAAAAACAATGAGAATAATGTCCTACTCAAATTTTTCTTTCCTTACTAAAGCGTGGTTATGACTAAACAGCTACTCTCCTTTCAAAGGACTTCCTTTTTATCATGACAATGTTAATGACTTCTAGAAACTGGTTAATGACAGATTACATCTGGTTTTTGTTTTTATTCATTTTTGCTTCTCTAAATTCTCCCAAAGTGATCAACACCTTCTGAATGTGGTATCAAAAACAGAGAAGAGGGGCCGGCCCCATGGCCAAGTGGTTAAGTTCACATGCTCCACTTTGGCAGCCCAGGGTTTTCCTGGTTCAGATTCTGGGCACGGACATGGCACCACACATCAGGTCACGCTGAGGTGGCATCCCACATAGCACAACCAGAGGGACTCACAACTAGAATATACAACTATGTACTTGGGGGCCTTGGAGAGAAGAATAAAAAAAAACAAAAAAAAGACTGGCAACAGATGTTAGCGCAGGTGCCAATCTTTAAAAAAAAAAAAAAAAGAAAGAAAGAAAGAGGAAAGATGCTATGACAGTCTCACCTGTGAGCCACACTGCCCTCTTGGATCTCCTGCACAAATATTCCCAGTTCGCCCCGGTTTTCACTCCTGAGTCCCACGACACTAAACCCGAGGCCTCCACACGGAGGTTTGAGGAGCTCAAAAACCTCCACAGGGCGACCCTGTTCAGGAAACAAAGCAACAAATAAAATGAAAAGCCAATCAATGCACATGCAGTCATCTTATTAGTGGCATTATCTTGTTGTGGGGAAAAAAAGAGAAAGAAATTTAAAAAACATTTTCTAAGATAACCTTTATCATTCATCACCTAGAAGGAGATATTTTATTTATCCTGAAGAATATTTGTGGAAAACAACATATAATACTCAGTTTAAAATGTGATGATAAAAAAAGTAGAATAGAAAAATCTCTGAATCATCTGAACTTACACAAAATCTACTTTTTCATTCCTATTTTTTCAGATGTTATAAATGTCTTCATAAATAAGAATATATTTAATATAATATATATTTAATGTATATATTTAACATATATAATATAAATATATAAATATTCTTCAAATTATCCAGGACTTGATTACACTCTTAAGATATCACAGGTTCTATCATAACTAACAGGAAGAAATGTTCTTACCTGGGCCATGTTTTTGATCAGCTGATCAAATTCATCACAAGCAGGTTTCCCATTGATGTGTGCAGCACCCAATCCTGTAAGTGCTTCCAGAGTCCCATTATTGGGTGATGATAAAAATGACTCATTTTGCAGAGTAGGAATCATAGCTGGGTTGAGATGTGGGATGTGGGCATATTCGACATTTGAACTTGCCAAAGTTGCAGTGTTTACCTAAGAGTAATATGGAGGTTACCAACAATTTTGACATTCCATAAACCGTTTCATAGAAAACATCCCAAGAGGGGTTATAATGTAGTACATATGAAATTTGAAAGTGTCCATATCCTTTGATTCCAGAAATTTATTTCAAGGAGAAATTTTAGAATAATATGCAAAGATGTATGTACAAGGACGTTCAATGCAGCACTATTTATTAGATGGGAAAATGTTTAAAAACTAATTATCTCCAGTATACAATTTTAAGGTACTTATTAAAACACGCACACAAACATACACATCCATAGACACACTTTTAAGTGAAAAAGGCTAGTTATTGAACAATATGTATAGTATGATTCAATGTGCACTCAAAAAAAAGATGTTTATATATGTATTCAATATCTGAAAGAATACATACCAAACAACCAATATAACACCAGTTCTCCCTGAGATGGGATTCCAGGGAGCCACTAAATTTCTGTATTGCTTGAATTTTTATAACAATGTATATAGTAAAGAATTTGGTCTTTCCCAAAGAGAGGTCTGGCCTTTGTCTGCAGCTCCTAGGAAGTAACTTCTAAACGAGTGGAATTTCCCAGATGACAGGTGTGTCTTTGTTATTCGTGGTGGGCCCCAAGGCCAGAGGGTATCAGCTCAAATTCTGAGACTAAGTTAAATCCTGTGGGCAATCAATCAGGCCTACAAAATAATGTCACAATAAAAACTCAACACCGAGCTCAGATAAACTTCCTGGGTTGGCAATACTCCACGCACATTGTCACACATTGATTCCGGGAAGACACCACTTCCTGAAGAAAATGAAAGCATCCCATTTGGAACCCTCCCAGACTCTGTATTATGCATCTCTTCCTTTGACTAATTTCTGACCTGTATACTTTCCCTATAATAAACCATAACCAAGATTATAATAGATTTCCCTATGATAAACCACAACCAAGAGTATAATAGCTTTCAGTAAGTTCTGTAGGTCTTTCTAGTGAATTATTGGACCTGAGTGTGGTTTGGGGAAACTCCTGAACTTGCAGTTGGTGTCAGAAGTGGGGGTGGCCTTGTGTGGACTCTTCCTTCTAACTGTATTTGGAGCTTAACTCCTTGCTGTTGGTGTCAAAAGTCTTGGGCAGAGTTGTCAGTCTGGAGAAGTGTGCCCTCGAACCTCACAGTCTGGCTAACTTCAGGTACAATGACATAAGTAAACAACAACAAAAAAGATAATTCCATTTTGGAAAAATATTCTATAATTACTTGTGCGTGTTACAAAGAGCTCCAAGTTAAAGCTAAACAGTTGATAAAACAGTGCCAATAGTCAATCCTAATTTCATATTTCTATAGGGTATCTGGAATGTAACATTTTATCCACAGTTATTTATCAGAAAGGCTACATCAATGTTGTTTTGGGATCACTCTCTGAACTCATCTCCTAGCACTGTGTCCTTCACCCACATAGCTCCAGCTATACTCACCATTTCACCATTCCTCAAACTGCCAAGCCACTCCCTCTACCAGCCAGGGACATCCTTCCTCCAAGCATCTACATGCTCACTTCTTTATTTCATTCAAGTGTGCTCAACATCACCTCAGAGAAGCCCTCCCTGCAACCCTATCCAAGACAGCATCCCACCAGTACGCTCCATGAGCTTACCCTGCCCTGTTTTCTTCATGGTGCTTATTACCAGCTGGTATGCACCCTGTTGTCATGGAGCTTCCATCCCAATCTGTAGAGACAGACTACAATGTAGAATTTTCCAGTGGAGGAATTTGACTATTTTATTCTCTATTATATCCTCATTCTCTAGAAAAGTGCTTTGCACAGAGTTGGCATGCAATATACATTTGAAGAATAAACGTTTATCTATTTTTTAAGGACCTACTTGGATCTAATCTCCTAACAACTCTCCAAGTATCGTTATTTCCACTTTACAGAGTACAAAATTACACACAGTCACACACTTAATAAGTGGACTGTGACCTAGATTTTTTCATCCTGGTGTTCCTACATCATCTTTCTTTATATTATACACACAGCAAACAGTCATTTGAGATATCATTTCTGGAAATAAGATATTAGGTAAAGAGCTTCCATTGACAGAAACAATCAAAATATTTCACAATATATCATCTACCCATGCCTAAGAGTTTGTCACTTGTCCTTAAAAATAAAACAGCAAACTCAGTAAGTTACCAAAGTTATCAATAACTCAACCATCATACTGGCTATCTATAACCACAGATAAAAAAGAGATCAATATGTTTAAAAGAGGCTTTTGGGAATCTTTTCAAATGTTTATTTTAAAATCTATAGCAAGAAAGATCAATTATTATTTTTTCAAAAGCAAGCTTCTTATGCCCAATCTGATTTTTTTATCCTGAGCCATGGCAACTTCAATAAAGTCTGCCAGCAGAAGATACAACGCTCAGGTTGAAGCAGATGGCATAATGAAATCTGTGACAGGCTGAGGATCCCACACACCAGAATCTAATGCCTATGGCATGTTTGCATAGGAAAATAATATTTGGACTTCTGCTACGGTAAGCCATAATGAACAAATCACATTCCAAGAACCGAGAGTTTATCTACATGAAGTTAATTGGTGAAGTAGAGGCTCTGATATGATGTAAGAAAAGGAATAAAGGCAAACAAGAGTAAAGTTATAGGACCAGAACAAGTACTATATTATGAGAATCATATAAAAGAATTGAATACCAACTGACTTCTCCAAATTTGTTAAAGGTTTAACCAATGTCAACGACTCCTCCTGTCTTCTCCCGGCCCTTGTGGTATACATAAATGTAAAAGCAAAAGTTAAAGAGATGATATATGAAAAAACACGAATTTAACTATAACATCACACAAAAGGCTTGTTTTCAAATTTTCAAATTTACACTCATAGGAAAAAGCACAAAGGCACCTTTTGATTCTGCTATAACATTATTAAAATGGTTTTCTGAACTATAATCTTCTTGATGAACAGGAATCTTATTTACCCTGATAGGCCTGTTCATAGCAGACTCAGTATAAATGTTTAATAAAAAGAACTTGACTCTCATCTTGGTTTATGGAATATAAAATAAACAGAAGAAAACACAACTATCTGGTGATTTTTATATACAGATAAACAATCTGTATAATTTATGGAAGTTGCTAGTAAATGAGCAAGAGTCACCAAATAATTATCTGTTCTCTGTTTAACTTCTGGCTGAGTATTTCAGTCTAAAAAAGCCTTTTATGCTTCTTGTAAATAAACATATATTAACTTAATTTATGGATTTTAATTAGTGCTAATACCTAAAACATAATAAAGATTATGTAAATTATTCAATTAAAAAGGTGTCAAAATCTTTCTGAAAGGGAAGGATGAAACACCCTACCAGTATTTAGTAGTACACGAGAAGCCCTCTTCTAAGATGCAGTCAGAACTAGTAATTGCTTCAGTTACTCTAAAAGGTCAGATAAAGCAGAAATCATAACAAAGGCCAAACATAAACCGAAGTACTTTAACTTAAAACATACGGGTATTCATTCACAAGTATCTGCATATATGGGTATTCATTCACAAGTATCTGCATATACGGGTATTCATTCACAAGTATCTGCATATATGGGTATTCATTCACAAGTATCTTCATATATGGGAGGTCCCCACCTTATTTCCTGCATAAAACATACTCATCTAATATGGCCTTATTTTCAAATTCAACCTCTTTAAGGTGAAGCAAGAATCTGACCCTTGAGAAACAATTTCATTAAAGAAATCTAGATATTTATGAGATCTTTCCTCAGTGTTTTATAGTTTGATAAACACAAACAATTCACCAACTGTTTCATCAATTCATCTATGTGGTCTTTGAAAAAAATTTCAGTAAGTTTTCAGAGAAAAAAATTTTTGTCATAAATTTTTATGTTTTATAATAAAGTCATACAATTATAAAAAACAATTATGACTGGCATAAATAGCTCTAAAAATGACTTTTTGATAAACGTATACTTACCTGGTCACAGCTGCAGAAGCACACAAATAAGAAACTATCTGAATAAACAAGTGTTTAGTGCTTTGGGCATCAGTCGATATGCCTTTATAGGGGAAATGGACAGTATCCTTTCACCTAGAAAGTCACTTATTTGGAGGTGTACTAAGAGAGCTGCTTCTTCTATAAGAACATCCCAAGAAAACAAAAATTGTCTTTAGTTCCATACACAATTAAGCTCACCCTGTGGGAATAGCTGTATCAGAGTAACCCTTCCACTGAGATCAATTAGAAAATTTGTATAGAGCTGTTTAAAAAAAAAAAAAAGAACTTTAAAGGTATCAGAAAGAAACCATCACGTCTGCCATATTCTACTCATTAAAAGCAAATCAGTAAGCCCAGCTGACACTCAAGGAGAAGGGATCACACAAGAGCATGAAGACGAGAAGGCAGGGATTACTGGTGTCCATATTAGAGGCTGACTACCATAGCAAGGCAGCTGAAAGCCAAGTTAGAGGGAAGATCTTAAAAGCCATCAGGGCAAAAAGGCACTTTATCTTGAAAGAAGAATAAAACTGACAGCTGACTTCTCAAGTGAATCAATGAAAGACAGAAGACAATAGAATAAAAAAAAAAATTAAAAATAGAAACAATCTGACAACCTAGCATTTTCAGAATACTTCCTCTGCCCCCGCCCCTGCCGCACACACACACTAAATGTTGTCTCAGATTGGTACAAAAGAAATGCCAAAGTAAATTCTTAGGCAGAAAGAAAAATCCCTGATGGAATTTCTGTAATGCAGAAAAGACTGGAGAACACAAAAAAGAGTTTAAAAATGTACGTAAATCAACAGAAATTGCTTAAAACAATAAATAATCTAAAACTTGTGGAGTTTTAAATATATGTAGAATGAAAGTACATGATAATTACATGAAAGACAGGAGTAGGGCAAACGGGGTTGAAATATACTATGTTCCCTGCATTTTCCAGGAAGTAGTGAAAGTACTAATTAAAGTAAAATGAAATAAGTTAAGCGTAATATATCTGACATAGGACCTATGTCTGGCTTATATAAAGAAATCTCAGAACTCAATAGTTGAAAGAAAATCCAATTAAAAAATGAACAAAGAGACATTTCACCAAAGAGGATATACTGATGACAAATAAGAACATAAAAGATGTTCAACAGAATTATCCATTAAAGAAATGCAAATTAAAAGCACAAAGAATATGACTACATACCTATCAGAAGGACTAAATAAAAAAATACTGACAACATTAAATGCTGGTGAGGATGTGGAAAAATGGATTGCTCATCTACTGCTGGTAGGAATGTAAATTGGGAGAGCCCTCTGAAAAACAGTACAGCAGTTTCTGAAAAAAAACTAAGCATGCATTTACAACACAGTAATTATACTCCTGGGTATTTATTATAGAGAAATAAAAACTTACGTCCACACAAAAACATGTACACAATGCTCATAGCAGCTTTATGCATAAGAGTAAAAAACTGAAAACAAACAAAATGCCTTCAAAAGATGTATCTATACCATGGAATAACATTCAGAAATAAAAAGGAATAAAATATTAATATACACAACAACTTGGATGGATTATAAGAGTATTATGTCAAATGAAAAAAGACAATCTCAAAAGGTCACATACATTATGATTACATTTTTTAACAATTTTGAAATGATTAAATTACACAGACAGAAAAGGTTGCCAGGGCCTAGAGGGGCTGGTATGACTATAAAGGGGTAACACAAGGAGGATGGAATAAACCTGCACCCAGATTGTGGTGACGGAATAGGCCTGTATGTAGACGGTGGTGGTGGTTACACAATTCTATACAAGTGAAAAAATGACACAAATTGAAAAAACTGACACACACTGTACCAATATCAGTTTCCTGGCTTTGATATTTTACTATAATTATTAAGAAGTAACCACTGGAGGCAACTTGGTTAAGGATATATAGGACCATTCTATACTATATTGAAAACTTTCTGTGAATCTATAATCAATTCAAAATAAAAAGACTTTTTTAAAAGTTGACTCAAATACCTCAAGGATACTTACTGCAATCTTTAGGGTAACCATTAGAAGAATAATAAGATTAAGTATAAATAATATGCTAATAGAGGTAGAGGATGAAATAAAAAGTTAATACAAAGGAAGAAAAATTTAATTAAAAAAAGAAAAAATAGTAAATTAAAATGAAAATGTATCAATAATTACATTAAATATAAAGGGGTTAAATATTCAAAGTAAAAGATTAAAATTGTCACATTGTGTAACACAATACAGCCCAAATACATGCTGTTTACCAAAGACACAAGTTACTAATAAAGAAAAAGATGAAGAAAAGGTGCAAGTAGAATGACAAAAAAAAGATATCCCACATACACATTAACCAAAAGAAGCCTGGTACAGCTAAACAATATCAGACAAGTGGACTTTAAAACAAGAAGCATTACTGGAGATAAAGAGAGACAATTCATAAAGATAAAGGGTCAACTTGGTAGAGAGATAAAACAATTTTAGTAATCTAAAAATATAACCTCAAAACATGTAGGGCAAAAGGACTCAGAATCCAAATGAGAAACAGGCAAACCCACAATCATAGGTAGAGATTATACGACATCTCTCTCAGTAAGTGATAGAAATAGATTAAAAAAAACAACAACAATAAGACTATAAAAGATATGAACAACATTCTAAATAAAGTTGACCTAATGGACAAAGACAGAACACTGCACTCAATAACTGAGTGCACATTCTTTCAAAATACAAAAGAAATATTTTATCAAAATAGTTTATATGTATGGAGCCGGCCTGGTGGCACAGTGGTTAAGTTTGCACGTTCTGCTTTGGCAGCCTGGGGTTCACCGGTTCAGATCCCAGGTGTGGACATAGCACTGCTTGTCAAGCCATGCTGTGGCAGGCGTCCTACATATAAAGTAGAGGAAAATGGGCACAGTTTTAGCTCAGGGCCAGTCTTCCTCAGCAAAAAGAGGAGGATTGGCAGATGTTAGCTCAGGGCTAATCTTCTGCACAAAAAAAAAAAGTCTATATGTAAAGTTCATAAAGCAAGTGTCACCAAATCTCAAAGAAGTGAGATCATACAGAAGATGTCTCTGATTACAGTACAATTAATCTACAAATCAATAACAGAAAGAAGAAAACTAAAAAATGTTAGTTGATTAAGCAATACATTTCTAAATAAACCATGGTTCAAAGAAGAAACTGCAATAAAAATTTAAAAATTTTGAACTGAATCATAATGAAGATACAACATAAAATTGCGGGATGCAGCTAAAGCAATGCTTAGAAAGAAATATTAGAAAAAATGAAAGATTAAAAATCAATATGTTGAACATCTGTATGAAAAAACAAACCAAAAAAAGGTACACTAAATCCCAAAAAGGAAGGAAATAACAGCTTAGACCAAAATTCAAGAAAATAGAAAAAAATACAATAAAATAATTCAACAAAGCAAAAGGTTGGTCTTCTGAAAGAAGAAAAAATTAATAAATTTGATAAACCTCCAGCAACACTGGTCAAAGAAAATACAAAAGACAAATTTCCAATATTAGGGATGAAAAGAGGGACCTGACTAGACCTTACAGGTATATAGTGAACAACCTTATACCAAAAATTTTGAAAGAAACATATGAAATAAACAAATACCTTAAAAAGCAAATTTACTAAATGTCAAAAACAAAATTACCAAATGTCAATAATTTTGTACCTATTAATGAAATTGAATCCATTATTAAAAATATTCCCACATATATAAAAAAAAAACAGGTCTAGATGATTTCACTGGTAAATTCTCCAAATATTAAAAAAAATTTTTTAACACCAAGTTTTTAAACACTTTCAGTGACAAGATAAAGAGGGAATTGTTCTCAACTTTTTCCTAGAGGCCAGCATAACCCAGACACCAAAACCTAACAAAGACATTACTAGACAAGAAAGCTACAGACCAATATCTCCTAAACGTAGATACAAAAATACTAAACAAAAATGTTAACACACTAAAGCCAAAGGTATACAAAGAAGAGAATGATTATGACCAAGATGGGCACTCCAGAAATGCAAGGTTGAATTAAAATTTGAAAATTGTTTAGGTTTAATTTACCACATCAACAGAATAAAGGAGAAAAACATAGGACTAGCTCAATAGACTGTAGAAAAAAATAGTGGATAAAATCATACTTACAGGGAAATACAGGTTTTTAATCCTAAAATAATGAATGAGACTATGAGGTCCACCATCACCACTTCTATTAGACTCAAGGTTTTAGGTAGTACAATAAGGCAAGAAAAAGAAATAAAAGGCATAAAAAGTGGAATTGAAGAAACAAAAACTGTAATTACTCAGTGTACACCACACAGTTGTTTACACTGAAAACCCAAGTCAATCTACAGATAAATTATTAGCTTTAATAAGTGAATTTAGTAAAAGTTAGTGGATATAGTCAACATGAAAAGTCAACTAGATTTCCTAGCAAAAAACTAGAAACTGAAACTTAAAAAAAAGATTCCATTTAAAATATGATAAAAATTTTTGGAAAAACTGGAATACATAGAGTTTAAGAAACAGATCAACACATATATGACCACTGTATTTACAACAACAATGCCAACATAAGGAGGACAATGATGGTCTTCTCAATAAATACTCTGGGTCAAATGGATATTCAAATAAAAAATTATAAACACACACAAACATACATATTTTATCTCTACCTCACACCACAGCCAAAATTTAGATGATAAAACAAACTTCTGAAAGAAAATCTTTACAATCTTGGCTTGGTCAATGATTCCTTAAGTAGGACAAAAAAGGCAATACCCATAGAGGAAAAGCTTGAAAAATTGGACTCTTTTTTTTAAAAAAAAAAAAAAAACTTCTCGTCATCAAAAGATACAATTGAGTCAAAAGGAAAAAATACGAAGCAGAAAAAAACAGCTGAAATAGAAACATCCAACAAAGTTGTATTCAGAATATATTTAAAAACTCTTATAAATCAATAAGAAAAAGACTGACAAATCAATAGAAAAATGGGCAAGAGACAAACAGGAACTCCTCAAAGGAAGATATCCAAATGACCAATAAGCATATGAAAAGGTGCTCAACATCATCAGTCATCAGGAAAATGCAAACTAAAACAATAACATGATACTCTAACATACCCCCCTGAGTGGCTAAAACTGGAAAAAAAGAAATTTAAAGCTGGCAGTACCAAGTGTAAGAGATGCTGTGGGGTAAGGAGAATTTTCATATATTATAGTGAGAGCATGGACCTGTAACTTTGGAAAACAGTCTGGCAAAATTTACGAATGTTGAATATACACAATAAGATGCACAAATTTTACTCAAATAAATATCCCAGAGAAATTACACTTAAGAACATTAAAATACACGTTAGAATGTTCATGGCAGTTTTATTTATAATAGCCAAAAACTAGAAAAATCAAAATTACAATCAACAAAAGAAAGGACAAATATATTCTAGTGTATTCATAGAATGAAAAATGGAAAAGTACTACAGCTACATACAACATGAACGAATCTCATAGACACAAAGTGAAAACAAAGAAACCAGACACAAAGAATATATCCTCAAACTACATTTACATAAAATATAAATTTTTATCTAAGGGATAAAAGTCAAAATAGTGTATGATCTGACTTCATGTGGAATCTAGAAAACCTAAACTCATAGAAAGAGAGAGAAGACTGGTGGTTGCCAGGGGCTGGCGGGGGTGGGAGAAATGTGGAGATGTTGGTCAGAGCGTATAAACTTCCAGTTGTAAGATAAATAAGTTCTGGGGGTCTAATGTACAGCATGGTGACTATAGTTAACAATACTGTATTGTATACTTGAAAGTGGCTAAGAGAGTAGATCTCAAATGTTTTCATCACACACACACAAAAGGTCATTATATGAAGTGACAGCGGTGTTAACTAACCATATGTGGTAATCATTCCACAATATATCAAATATCACATTGTACATCTCAAACACACAATGTTATATGTCCATTATATCTCAAACAGGCTGGAAAAAAATAGCGATTCTTTTGGGGTAGAGGGTTAGGACTGACTGAGGAGACACAGAGAGTACTAATGAGTGCTGGTAACTTTCCATACCTTAATTTAGGTGAAGGGTTATATGGGTATATTCAATTTGTAAAAAATCCTTGAGCTATATAATTTTCCCCCTTACTGTACGTTATTTCTCACTTTTTCTAAAGTTTGCAAAATAAGTGATACAATCAGAGCAAGAACCTGGGGCACTCCCGTGAATGATATAAAAACACCCTCCATTTAGAGAAAGTAGGTGGTAGGAACAGGCTCTACAAATCAAACTAAACCTTTTCTGACAGAAACTCTGAATTTAAAGTTCAATTACCAGGCATTCATCTTAAATGGATGAGAATATAGAAACCGGCTATCTGAAGCTGACGCTTAGTCTTTTACTGTGATGGATGACCCTCTCCAGGCTTGATATGGATTCAAGTAACTGATTCCCATTCCCAGAATGAATCCTTTAACAAGTGCTCAAGGCAAGATGAATCCTTAGCGACTATGTTTTAACCTCCATAGCACATTTAGATTTTTCTTCCTCAAAGATTATGACTTTCTAAAACTTGTAATCATTTAATCAAACACTAAATTACAAGAAAAAAAATTTTGTTAACTTATACTTTAAAGTATTCTGACACACCTTTGTACAAGGCTGATATAATTGTGAGATTTCAAAATTACACAGTTTTTTAACTTTAATAATTAACTTTAATAATTAACTTTAATAATTTAGGCTCACCAAATAGAATATTTTCAAATATGTAGATTCACTTAACTAAATCTGCTACAAAATATTGAAATGCTGACTTCTTATGTTTTCTCCCTCTCTTCTGGGATGTTCACTGAAAAGGAAGTTAGTATTATAGCTCTATTTTAACGGCTAACATCAATCTTTCCAGAAGCACTTGTGTAATTGTCTACAAAAATGATTGCTTAGGATCAAACTGAATTTCCTAAAGCACTTTATATAGATTATCAAAACCTGTTTTGTGGTCCTGTTATTTTAACTTATTCTGAATGCACAGTATAGCAATGAGAATAAAATGACCCAAACATTTAGGTACATTTGATGGATATTATATTTCTATCTTTTAAAAGCTAAAATATATATTATCTTGAATTAAGCAAGAAAAATGACCACTGCTTTTGTAACTCTAGTTTTGGTAGATTTTAAACAAATTTATAAACATATATTCCTAGTTCAATTTCCCAATTTTTTGTTTGTTTTTTACTCCCTAACATAATGAGAAATAAAAAATAAGGCACTCTCTGGGGAATCTGCCATAACAGGTGCACCTCACAGAAATGCAGACTGTTTTTTTAATCTGCACCTTGTCTCCTTGCAGAGCAAGAAAACTGCTTATTTTCTTACGAATTTACAAAAATGCTGTAAAACACTCTCTGGAACTGATCCCAAATATGAAATGCAAAGATGGATAGGATGCTGAGAGTATTCAATGAAATACAGCACCTAAAATGGTAGCAATCACAGGAAAATTTTTTTATACATAATAGAACTGCATTTCAAGTTTGGAACCAAGGGAGGCCTCCTTTTCCATAAATCTTTCAGTGAAATACTGATTAGAGCACAACTCTGATGCATTATTGAACAGGCAAACCCTTGCACAGTAATTGATGGTGGCACTCTGATTTAATGATCCTTATTTTTAAAGCTAATTAAAGAAATTGAGTTGCATGTTCAAAGGGGATTAGCTTAATGTGACGAGACTATTTTGGACATAAAGTAGCTCAGAGGTCCTGAACTAAACAAGATACAAAATGGTGCAGCAAGTTATAAAAGAAGGAAAAACATTTTCAGATGGAATAAACATAATTTTACATTTTCTATGAGACCTTCTTTTCATTCATTCAAATACTTATAAAAGCATCTTAAACGTCTAAGACATTTTGCTCTAAGTGATGAGATGGTAATTAAATAGACAAAACGCTTTCCACAATCACTAATACATTAGATATCCTATAAAATTACTCCACCAAGCTTAGTTCACCCACCTACTGACACGGAATACCCTTCTTTTCATAGCTATGAAGTCTTGAATAGCAAAGCAGATTGTGGTCTAGAACCCACATTATCATTTGAAAATATTCTTAAAGTAGGCCTTGACTATCATTGGCTGATAAGTTAAAAAGATAAAGATACTGAATTTAGAAAATAATTCCTTAACCCAAGAACGTTTAAGGAGTTATTCTGAGTAATCGAAATGCAAATTTTCTGCACCTGCCTCTAAGTAGATACAACTATAAAAGTTTCAGTGGAATAGTTGTCTTAAAATTCCCCTGTGCTAATAAAAAAGATAAACTACCAACCAGGAAACTCAAGATGGAAGAGAAAGAACAGTAAGAAGTAAATGAATTAAAGAGTATGTAAGACTCTTGTCATCTCCCTTTTGATATTTAGAAAGGCATACATGGATGATCAATAATCTACCCAAAGCAACGCCTATTGCTATAGTTTATTAAATGACAAGATCAAGCACAGAACTGTAAACTTTCTATCTTTATACAACGTTGTCAACTTACGTGAATGGTCATATAGCAGGTTATGCTATTTTATAATGTTCTACTTTTCAAAGCTCCCTGTATGAAAATTTTATTCATTGTTAAAATTACATCATAAAAGATCTTTATTAGAATCAATTCACAGGCGTACCACACTAAAACGTTGGGCTCAGGTAGCATAATGCAGAGTTCTCTACGTATATTTTATAAACTTGTTTTTTAAAGAAGGTCTAAACTTCACTAAAATCTTTAGAAATACTCTTATGTGAAAAGATTCAGATTCTGCACAACCCCCCGACCAAATTTCCAAAAATATATATGAAGACTTGGGTAAAAATTGGAAAATAACTTGAATTTAAAACAGTAACAGTCTGTTTTAAACTTTTTCCTTATTGTTATAAAAGAAATTTTAAGTTTACCATTAAAAAAAAGTTCGATTCTACAATGAAGTAAAATACAACAGGATTCTTTAACCTATCCCGAGTTTCCACTGAGATTCCAATTAGATTCCACTAATTTCAGAAACAATGGTTTCTTTTTCATACCTGTTTGATCTTTTTTGATAATATCTTTACTTTTTGTTATTATTATTGGGGGAGAGGTATCTGTGGTAGGCTGAAAAAAAAAAAGACAACAAATTGTTTTCAGCTCTTATCAACAAAAGCAATAGTCTATATTTCCCTACCTTTGAATCACTTAAAGTTCTTGCTGAAGTAGTAAAAATTATTAATTTTATTCAATCTTGACTCTTGAGTGTACATCTTTTATATTCTGTGTTTCAAAATAAGAAGTAAACATAAAGCACTTCTGCTGTATAAAAAATACAACTGTCGACTAGGCGAAAAGCACTATGGTTTGAGCTGCAAGCTGAACTAGCTGTATTTTTCATAAGCACCATATTACTTGAAAATCAAAAAATGGTTATACAGACTTGGGTATATGGCAGACAATTTCTTAAAAATAAACAAAGTAAGCCTGTCACTTCAGAAAAAACAACTGACAGTACTTGTTGCCAATAGTAAAATTTGAGCTTTCAAGTGAAAATTAGAATTCTGGAAAACTTGTTATCTGCCACCCTGAGCCTGACACCCTTCCATAATTTAAAGACTCTGTTGATAAGATCAGAAGTGATATTAGCAAGTGTAATTTTTGATATTACATAAGGAAATGTGAAATGTAACTTCTTTTTTCAAATTTTCCATTTTCCAGATGACCAATGTAATACAAGATTATGCATAGGTAAAAAAACAAATAAAGCACCAGTTAGATTTTACTATAATGGAAGACAAAATATTCATTCATCTGGTTTCAGATTCCACATTGTAACTAACCTCTAAGAAACTAGCAATGATTTTGGTGCACTATCAAAGGATATCCACAAAAAGGCTATATTCCTCCTTTCCTAGCTATAAATCTGCATGAGGCCAAATTTTCTTCATATATGGCAACTAAAACAACAAATCCAAACACATCAAATGCAGAAGCAGATATGAGAATCCAGTTTTCCTCTGTTAAGCTACATTAAAGAGACGTGCAAAAATGTAAAACAATGCCACTCTTCTCACTAATTTTTAAATGTAATGGGTTTACTACTGTTATTTTTAAATAAATACTTAAATATTTCTCAATTTTAATTTCTAACCTAATAAACACTGATGGATAAAACAAAACAAAACAAAACCTCTTTGAGGTCCTTAGAAATTTTTAAGAGTGTAATGGGGTCTTGAGACCAAAATGTTTGAGAACCATTGCCTTAGAACATTAAATTTTAATAGGAGGAGGAAGCAATAAGAAGAGAACTAATAACTAATATTTACTAAGTGCTTGGTAAGCACTGGGCTTATGCCTTAGAGTTTTTAGATCCATGTTATTTAGTTCCCATTTCAGAACTAAAGGAAGGAAAAAAGGAGGCTCAGTGAAGATGTGTATATATATATATATATATCTTCTGATAAATATAAATAAACTCTTGTTTAAGATCATCTTCTAGTAAATATCAGTGCCAGAATTCAAATCTGGATTGTGTGTGTCTCCAAATTCTATGACACCACACTCCCAGCATTTGAGCTCAGATGATCATAACGAAAACCTCAAATCACCAGGAAATCCTTAAATTATGTTCATTACTCTGTTTAAGAGGACAGTGGAACAAAACACGACAGAGCTCAGTCAGTTGGCCTACATTTAAATACTAGCTCCACCACTTACCCTCTCTGTGCCTCTATTTCCCTACTTGTAAAATAAGGAAAATATTATTATCTACTTTATAGTATTGTTGTAATGATGACATAGGTAACTACACATGGAATAGCTCCTGGCACCCAGGAAAAATTTAATACATGTTAACTGCTGTGATGATGATGATGATGAGCAGTGCATCTTTTGGTTACGAAGAGAAAAGTGAAAGGTCTTCAAAGTGCCTTCAGTTATCTGGCTGATTTATTTACGTCAAAAATTAGTTCCCCTGCAAGGACAGACAATTATTAATGTACAACAGTTCTGAATACTCACATGTTCATTAATCAAACAATCATTCCTGAGTTTGAGTAAAGTACCATGTTAGGTACAAGGTATTCAAAGATGAATATGGAATGGATTTTATCCCAAAAGTAGTAAATGGACTCCCAAAAAACCTAAACTCAA
Source organism: Equus quagga (assembly GCF_021613505.1). Lineage (NCBI taxonomy): Eukaryota > Metazoa > Chordata > Mammalia > Perissodactyla > Equidae > Equus > Equus quagga. The sequence goes on from NC_060272.1 coordinate 114,365,746, forward strand.
TTAATTCTGAAATTCCTTTTCTGCTCGTTAAGAACAAATGGCAAGTGGAGCGCAGCATATACACCACAGGCTAGGCATGTGTGTTGATGTGTATTTGCAGAATGTCTTTTCTTTATTTAAAGCTCAACACTTCTGTGCTTTCTGAGCAAAACTTCGAAGGGAAAAATTTAAACAATGTAGCTTGACCAAAAATAATATTATCATCAAAGTATGCTTAAATTTTCTACATCAAAGGGGCAAAAGTATCAAAATTAAGTAATCTATTTTAAATGCCAAGACAAATATAAATTTAGAAATTGAAAACTTAGACAAACAACATGTTAGAATTTTTGCAGTGTTTTTTCTATCAGTCCCACATTTCCAAAAGGCAAATACAACTGATTCACTGTTCACAGTCTGCTCAGAGAAAAATAAAAATACAGCAAAACCTTACCAACGAGTATAAATATATGGAAACGGACACAAGAAGACTGATGTTACTTTGCCATATTCCTCTCTATTCCACTATTATCTTTATCCAGTTCATCTACTTTAAAATCTAGCATAGTTATAAATAAAAGCAAAATGAAAGTTCTGGTTTATATTAAAAAGGCCCTCTGAGGGGCTGTAGCGGTTAAGTTCACGCACTCCACTTTGGCAGCCTGGAGTTCAAGGGTTTGGATCCTGGGCATGGACATACACAATGATTATCAAGCCATGTTGTGGCAGGCCTCCCACATATACAGTAGAGGAGGATGGGCACAGACGTTAGCTCAGGCCAATCTCCCTCAGCAAAAAAAGAGAGGACTGGCAGCAGATATTAGCTCAGGGCTAATCCTCCTCAAAAATAAAGAAAAAAAAAGAAGGCCCTCTGATTAAAATTTGGGGGAGAATTTAAGGGAAATGGCAAATCTTAATGAATTTGAGTTTACAAGATGTTTAGTTTAAGTTCATTTCTCTTAAGGAATGCTATTGACTGTTTTTTCCAACTTATTTGTTCCTTTATATTACAGAACTAAGGGTTTAGAAACAGTGTAAATTAAAAGTAAAAAGAGCAACAGCTTCGGGGTCAGAGAGACTTACATTCTTCTCCTAAATCTATGAATGAATAATTGTGTGATCCAAATGAAGTTACACAACCTCTCTGAGCCCAAATTTCCTCAATGGACAAAACAGGGATAAAACCTACTTCATGGAGCTGATGGACTGGTTAAATGAGACAGAGCCCACAGCAGACAAGGGCTTCCTAAATGTAATTGCTGTTGTTGGTGCCACAGCTTCAAACGTAAATCAACCTCTATTGTTCTTAAATTCTTGGGTTAAAAGACTCATTTAGGTTATACCCAGTAAACTGCACATTTTTCCCTCTTCTCCAAAGACCATTTAACTGTGTCACAAAAAAACACCATACAATTAGCACCATTTGCTGTTTTAGACACACATGCATACCCAATAGCAAGATGGTGTTGCATTTTAATCCAGCACTGTATAAAAAGCTTGAACAGTGCCTTCTTGCCCAGGATAAAACAAGAATTTTGGTCCCTTCAAAGGCTCTATATTTACAAACTTTTAGTTAAAAGAACAAACATTTAAAAGCTGTTATTGTACCAAAAATAAAGTATTTGAAATTCCTACAGTAAATAAACTTTATGGTAAATGTAAAAACATAAGAGTCACTCCTTCTCTTTTAACGTCTCCTAGATAACGTACATTAAAGTCTCAAAGAAATAGATACTTTCCTGTTAGGCGGCTGCCATACTCTCATAAAAGGAAAACCACTTCAGGCGTAAGAAAAATATTTTTTCATTTTCACGAGCAACATCAACTGGGAAGAATGCCATTCAGTTTTTAGATAATTCCTGTTAATGGGGTCAAGGCATATTTTCTTTCTCCCTGTACTCCCTCTCTCCATAGACACCAAGTCATAATTTACGCGAGGCATTTTGGGAGACGGTAGTCACTTCCCCTTTTCTGACAGCAAGCCTGCAGAAGAATTCCCTTCATTTCACTCTTAAATCAGAAACCACAGAGAGAGGGGTTATGTTTTTGTCATTTATATAAGTAATAAAATAAAGCTGAAGAAACACAGGCATTTCTGCTCTTTGCCATGAACCATACAAAGTAGCATCTTTCTAATTAACTGCCAAAGTCAAAACAGAGCAAGAAAATGCTCAATTATCAAAATTTGCAACTTTTCCATCAACCCAAAAAAATATAAATGTAAGGAATTAACAGAGCTGCTGATGCCACTGCTTAGAGGCAGCACACCTCAGCGCTTAGCCCATGAACTAGATTTAGCTGTCTTACAAATATGTACCTACAGAACAGCAACTCCTCAGACACACGGCAGGACGGTGGCGTTCCATCCAACACCCCTGCCTACAGCAGATATTTGAAAGTGACTCCGAAATACACACTAACTCTAGGTTCTCTAAATTTTACTCCTGTTTTAAGACAGAGGATCAGAAAACAAAAAAAAATACACAGGGTACATTACCTCATGTACCCTTGGGCAGAAAACCCATCACTAAATGAGGATGTGATGCTGTACTCTTAGTGTGTATTCTTAGCATATTTCATTCTTAGAAAGATGAAAGCAGCATTGTTTTCAAGGACCATTCATGTATTTTACAATTATAATTGAAGGTCTTATCTATCAAAATGTCATTAAAACCCTTTATGTGTTTTTTACTACAATTTTTAAAATGTGGAGAAATAAAATGGTTAAAATACTGTATTTAATAGAATGGTCAGAAAGCAAAGTTGACACAATTTCGACTTGATAGAATAAAGTTTGACACAGAAAGTTGAATGCAAAAGAACAATGATGATAAAAAACAAACCCAAAAAACAAAAACCTTACCTTAATAAATTTCTGGCTCCAAAGTTTCCTCTCTTGCCAATAGCCCACACATATCTTATTGCTCTGATAACACAGATCTGTACCAGACTCAACCACAGCATTACACACATTATAAACCCAATAATTCTTTGTTTCAGGGGGCTGTGCTGTGCAATGATGTTTAGCAGCATCCCTGGACCCTACCATTACATACCAGTAGCGTGCCCCCCATCCCCAAGCTGCAACAATCAAAAATGTCTCTAGGCACCAGCCCCATGGCCGAGTGGTTATCTCAAGTGGCCTCAAGGAAAAAATGAGGAAGACTGGCAACGGATGTTAGCTCAGTGCAAATCTTCCTCAGCAATAAATAAATAAACAAATAATGTCTCCAGACATCGCCAATGTCTCCTGGGGAAGGAGATGTAAAAGCATCCCCAGCTGAGAAGAAGTGCTCTATACTCTTGTAAACACTGTTCCCGCAACCCAAAATAATTTCCCCCATCTATGCAGAAAATTCCTACTCATTTTTCAAGACTCATCTTACATGTTACTTCCAATGTAAAGTTTTCTTCTAGTCAAAATTAGTAATTCGTTCCTCTTATACCACTCACCTTCTTGCTTTTCTATTTAATTACATAAAATAAATATATGTTCTATTGTCCCCTCTAGATAGTGAGAAACTCCAACTTATTTATTCATTGTATTTTTATTGATTTTATTAATAAACGATTATGACCTTTCTAGAGATAAACCTCCCATTGCAGAAAATGTGGCTCAGTGAACGACATGTCACAGTGAGCAATATAGAACCCTCTAGGTCTTTTGCTTTTGCTTTTGCTCCTGGGAAGTAGCAATTAAATGACACATTCCAATTTCACACCCCAAGGGCATTGGAGTATCCAGTTCTCTGATATTTCTATTTGGTCTTTGTTTAGATGCACCTTTGAGTCACCCATTAGCTAATATGTTTTGCCATCAGAAGTTGTGTCAAATTCTTTTTGAAATGTGAACAGGTAAAACTTAGAAACACAGAAATACAAAAGCAAAATTTTATACCCTGAAGACCATATTTCAAAAATAAAAATGACAAAGATGGATCTAATTACTCCAAAGAACACTGAACAGTGATTTCCAACCTGATCTATAGTAAGTCAGCATCTCTCCAATTATTTCATGAAATATCATAAAATTTCCAAAGAAAAACTCAGAAAAATCTGGCTTAAATTTATGTATATATACATTATGTACCTAGATGATATGTATATAAGCCAACACTTTTCTGGGAGAAAGATGAATGAAACAGGAGCCTGTAAATATCAAACAACAAGAGCAGCAACAAAATAATAGCATGTCACACTCCAAAAGGTTGAAATCACTGGCAAGCAGAAACCTCCAGAATATTCTGTGCCCAAGCCTTGTTTCCCGTATCAGCAGCTTTTGTAACTTAAATTATCCACATCATTTCTTCAATCTTGGAATTGGTCTCTGCTGCCATAGCTTTAAAAACAATCTTAGCAACATCAATTTTAAGTATTAGTCCTAAATTTCTATTGAAATTAATTTTAATTCAGAGTTTTCCTATAGATGACTCAGGGTAAAGAGCCACTTAATTTAGTGCCTGTGGTCAATTCATAAGACAAGCCAATTAATTAATCAGGAAAGTAGCATCCACCTATACTGGACTGGAGAAATGTCCTAGAATAAATATGCAAATCCAATGTCCTCATGGCTGACAAGTTTCTATTATTAAACGGCTAACGTGTTTATTTCCCCCACAATAGCTGGATTTTTGTCATGAATACACATTGAGCCCTGCAGTTATTAGCTGTGATGACTAGGTGACAGTGAGGACACTACTTGAGAATTTGCATTTGACAGATCATTGACGCACAGTCACTTAAACAGGAATCATGCAATAGGAAATGAACTGGAGCTATTAGAGATTATTCAGGTTTAATAGCACACATCCTTTTAGCTGGCGGTTAGAACAATGCACAGCGTGGCAGAGTGAAACAGAGGCATCAATTATACTCTCAGACCTGTTAATATTTTTGACAATATTTAAATAGCACATCCCTTCAGGGCATGGCTTTTGTGCCCTCTCAGTTACACACCTGTCAAGTGTTTAATTTGCCAAAGGGAAACAGTTTGATTTCTAAGGGCAGTCTTAATACTGAAGAAGCAAATTGGAAAAATTAAACATTATTGAATAGAAGTAACGAGAAGGATCTGAGGGAAAAAAATAGTAGGCTTAATTCAACATGGCATGTCAGCATCTGTCATTAATGCAACAATATGATCATGCTCTCCAACGTGCTGCATATACCTCGGGCTTTTCAATTAGTCACTCCTTTTGCTTTCTAAGAGACAGGGGAATGATGGCGAGGAAAACTGGAGGGGTCAAATCTTCTGGTAATACTAAAAAAGATGGAGACAGTAACTTGCACCTATCGTGCATATAAAATTATACATCTAAAAAGATAATTTAGGGATAAGGTAATAAATAAAAGGTGGCCATTGATCAGATTTGTGTAGCTATTGGTTTAAAAGGACAAAACAAATTTCACCCCTTAGGTGCATTAATAAAATATTAAATTATAAATATTAATTATTAGCAGGTGGTAAACTACATAGAAAATTCAATTCTAACATGATAAAGTCTAGAATATTTATATTTAAACTTTAAAACAGAAAATATAAGTTTTTGAAATTTTAGTCATTAAAAAAAACTGGTTCAACAAACAAATGAGATTGAATTAGTCAGAATGGAGACTGAAGTGAAGAATCAGGAAAACTGTGAAGAAGTTATCAATGGTTTTGACCAAAATGAAATTCTTGGCATATAGGAACCAAGTTTCCACCCTTGGGAAAAAAAGAAAGAAGATGTAAGACAGGCTGCAGAATGAGAAAAGAGAAAAGGCTATGCCTTGGAAACCAAGAAAACCAAGTTCTAGTTCTGGCTCAACCCTCATAAACAAGTCACTCAACTTCTCCAAGCTGTTGTAATAAGCAGGGTGTGGGCCAGCTGGTTTCCTTGGGCCCTTTGAAGACGTGACCTACGAGCCAAAAGTCCGAAGGCATGTAAGACATGCCTACAGAATTCACAAACCTTACAATTTACTTAGTCTTGAACTATAACAGCGTCTATCATTAATACAAAAATAAGATCAGACTGTACTTAGTCACAGACTATGAGGCTCAATAATATTATGTTCAATAGATTTCCAAGGAGGTTTCAGGTGAATCACGTGGGACCCAAACAGTTTCAGAGCCCATACCCTCCTTCCATTTGGAAATGGTTAACCAGTTCAACAACAAGCGGGCCTGTCTCTCTCCTCCTTTCAGGAGACCCGGTAAGTACAAATGCTGTTCCCCTTACACAAGGCTGGCCAGAAGGGATATTTCCACAGTTATCTCACTGGACTAGCGGTATTCCCTAGCATATTTACTAGAACTTTCTGTTTCAACTTTTCTTCTCATTCCAATCATATTTTCACATAATACAATAAGGGGAGAAGACACGTGTTCAACTTCTCCACACACTATGAAAAAACAATCTTCTACATCATAATCACACGTATATTCAGGATATGGGTTTCTCCAAAAGTTGGCCAACCCATTCTGCAAATGGATACCTAAAACCAAGCTTTTCAACCAATAACTGGCTAAGGGGACAAACACAACTACATATATCAAAACATCTCTTTTTCTTAATTCATGATCATGACTTTTAATCATTAAGCAGAAATTCACTAGAGAAAAAATATTTTTAAAGATTATCCTTGATTAAAGATTATTCTTAATTTTTTCTGGCTACCAAAATATCTAGATTAAGAAATTACGTGACATTAAACAAATCCCTTCTCTATAGCTACTATTTGTTCCTTTTGCATTTGGCACATTTTTGGTTTTTTTTTTTAACGGAAGCTGTTCTTTCACTGAATTATGAAACTAGTCTTCAAGTTTCATTTTTCACTTTTTAAAGGAGAATATTTGCTAGCAAGTCATCCATAACCATTCAATTAATGCTAAAAACATTAGAATGAGAACTATCTTGGACTGAAGGCATAATTACATTGACTTCAAACCTTGTGAGGATAACAACTGTTTTAAAGATATTTTTTTTAAAACTTGAGAAATGGTGATTAAATCAAGTTAGTTCAGAGAACATCTGCCTCCAGTTTTCATTCTGTCGTTGTGATATGTTTCAATTTTAATATAAATGCTAGGACTTTTTAATGCTCATAATTTTTACAGAAAAAAAACACTGTGTTACATTTAGAAGTTCTAATGTTTATCACCATCTGATGCTGTCATGGGAGCAATTGCTACTTACACTCTTTTAAGACGTGAGAATTTCAATTCCTCTAACTGATGACAATGTAATTATTCCTTTTACTGTCAAAATAGAGGTGATTTCCCTTCCTCATATGCACGATTACCCATGCAAATCCAGGGTTATCTGAAATCTTCTAAGTGTACTGAATATCTGAATCTGAATGAGCAAGATCACATGAACAATGAGCCTTAGTGATGATGGAAGCCAAGTCTACAGCCAACCACCCTAAACATATTTTTATCGTGCCCTCTCCTGTAGGGACTCATTCTTCAGCATCCACACAGCTTTCAACACAATGTCATATCATCTACACTATACTGCAACAACCATTACAAAAATAACTAGGGGGGGAAGCCACAGTGAATGTGAATGTGAATGCCTTGTTTGGAGGTTTAAATGACTTCATTAACTATTCATTAACACATACAAAAATCAGCCTTTCAGAAAAACACAAGACTTTCACAAGATCCAAGCCATGCAGCAAAAGCCTGCTTCAGGTGAGTCACGTCCTACCTGCTCTTTCAGCTGCTGCACGGAAGTCTGAAGGTTCAGAATCTGACTGAAGAGCGGGCTCTGCAAGACTGACTTTAGAAGGTTCAGTTTGTCTTCATTGGCTACATCCCCACGTTCGCGCAGCTTGGCTTGCAAGCGCTCGGCTGCCTGCAGGGCCCGATTTTTGTCTATACCAAAGAGCAGCATTAGTCAATAAGGGGATTCAAAAGACACACATCAAACCATGCTTATAGAAATCCTAAAACTTTTCCTTTTGAGAGCACAAAATGGACTCAGGAAAAAAAGAAGACTGTAATGTGTCACTATAAATACGTCCTTCAACCCTTAAAGCCTCTGGTAAGAAGGTTTTTTGAAAGCAGGGAACTGGTTATAGTGTCTGCTACATGCAATTAATTGTCTGTAAAGGATAGAAATTAATTCAGATGGAGCATACTTGAGTCCCAATGCCAGCTATTTCAACTCTTTCATAAAAACTATTGAAAACCAAATGCTCTGTCATCTTGTAAATGGTGATATTTTCACTTAAAAAAATTTTATTTACATATAAGAAAAATTAGAAATATAACTAACTCACTTATAAGTGGATGTGGATAATGTCACTGATGAGTCATAACATCCAAAATATGACAGTTTCATATACTAAGGGGCAAAGCATTCTATACCTGAAAATTTACTTGGAAAAATATCACAACAATGCATCTCTCTTCAAAAACACTACTTTTCATAAACTTTAAATGTCTTTCCCCAAAATTAAACAGCATATTTACATACGCATTAAACCAACACAGTTCAAATATGTATCAACCACCTTATATAACAGGCACAAAGTTGTTAAATATTTTGAGTAAGTATGTCCCTAACAATCGTAGCATTTTACATGCATGATTCTACCAGATAGTGAGTTTCTACCACAAATAACAGTCATAACATCATCCTAAAATACACACACACTCTCTCTCTCTCACTTATAAGTGAAACCATATTTGTTAAAAAGAAAAATGGAGACTGTTCAGATACATGACTAACTAATTCATTATGGTAACAAGTGTATCTATTAAAATATATTTGCCATATTATAGTGATCAAAAAGAGTAGGAATTATCACCAGAGACACTTGCTATAGCATCAAGTGTGGAATTACATAGAAATAGAAAAATTAAACACGAATTAATATTGAACATGAATTCACATACACATACAAATTTAAACAATGTTAGTCATATGCAGAATTTTAAAAGCAAACAATGACAAGGATATGTATGAGAATTTTATTCTGGGTCCTATTTCCCATGGTATCTCAGAAGACAAATCTAGTATTAACTCCCATGTCAATTCTTGGAAGGTGTACAACTCAGTAATGACTTACAGAATAAAGATTCAAAAGTAATGGTTTAAATAATCCTGTATTTCCCCTCTGGTGTCCACTTTCTTATGAAGAGCTTTCCCATGTGGACTAGTAGTCTTTATGGTGTGGGACTTATAGTATAAAACGGATGATCAAGGAAATGTACACCCACGCATTTTCATTACCGGTATAGTACCAGGACAAAAATCACAGTAATGATCCCCACTATCACAAAAACGGCTCCTTCTCCTTTTCCTGCCACTCACTCTCATCCTACTCCTCAAAGCCTTCAGGCGTCAAGACACCAGCCAAGATCACCAAGGCGCCAGACTGAAATCCAGACACCTTCCAATAGTCATGCCCAAAGAGTTCCCTAGAATGCGCGAGGGACTGGGGCATCAGATGAGGGGCAATGAGGGCCTGATAAACCTGAAACTAGTTCTACAAACTAGTTTCTCTAAAACTAAAGAACAGTGTGAAAGAACAGTGTGAAGAAAAGATTAACACATGATCCTGGAAAATTTGGATATTTCAACCTAAATTATCTCATCCTAGAAATTAAACTGCCTCAAATTGTCACTGAAGTGTGTCAGCCTAAGTGCTTGTTACTGTCATCTTTATCAACCTAAAAGCAAAGCCCAGTAGTACTGCGCCTGTCACAAATAAAGTAAGAGACAGACCTAAGCAATGATCTTCTTCCAGTATTAAAAATATCGTTAAACTTTCTGGCACTATCTAGAAACAAACGTTAACCAGAAATGGGTTCATAAATCAGAACTGAGTTTACAATAAATTTTATTAAAACCCATAATTACTAAAATATCTCATATGCTTTTAACTTTTGCTTATAAATGATGTGTTTTTTATAGCACTTCAGATGAAACTGTTCAAATATGGGAACACATTACCCTAGTATAATGTTAGTGGATAAAAACTTTTTAAAACTAAGTTACTATAGGCAGAATCCTGCTGTGTAGAACATATATTTCAAAGATCCCAATGGAAGGAGTTTCAATTCTTATAAAAGTAGTTAGGAAAAAATAGGTCTTACCTATAGTTTCTAACATTTTTTTCAAAGTTCAGTGTTCTTCTTTACAATGATTATAAACAGCAACTAAAATGGAACGCTGGAGAGAAAAGAAATAAAACGAAATGATTATGTTTTATAGGAACTCTAAAATTATATTCTAAAACCATATACTCTAAAAAGCATTTGATACTACTATAATTCCTTTGATCATTAAAATCTTGATGATTTAACTTGAGATAGTTTCCTTTATAGGTAAAGGAAAAAAGTAATTATTTTAAAACTTATTGAAAATATCTTATATTTGCAGGTCATACTTGCATAATAAGGTAAAAAGCATAAAATTGGTTTTAAATAAAATGGTAGAAGTATCGAAAATATTTCCTTAATTGCTTCTTGACACAGACCAGTATAATCTTGGATTCACTTACAGATCCAAGATTCACCTCCAGACCCACAGAGGAAGGAGTTTACTTGACTCTGCATGAGAACTTCTGTGGGCAAAAAAATTAAAATGTAAAAAGTAGAAGATGTGATTCTGCCCTTGAATGCTCCCAGTCTTAACTGGGGAGACAATACACACATATCAATTAGAAATGAATTGTGACACTCGAGAGTAACCACTGGAAGATAACACATTAAATCATGAACAAAAAGCTGAATAAAAGAGAGCACAATGTTAAATGGAAGATTTTTCAAAGTTTTTCAAAATACTCTCCTGACTATAGTCTTCTATTCTTTCTCATTCAAAAATGTTCTCAATTCCCTCAACTCTCATAGATCTCATCTTTCTCTGACAATACTTATCTGCTCTTTAAACTATTGGATACAGATCTCCAATGACAATGTCCACATCAGCAACTCATCTTTAATCTCTGCTGTCTAACAATTTTGCACATTTGTCTCCCTAGTTACACCTATCCTTTGCCTTGCAGAAAACCTTGTGTCATCAGAAAGTCAGTCAGTCATTCCTTCAATGGAAAAAAGGAATCTACAGCCAGACATTCTCACTTTTCATCTGAAAGATCAAACAGAGGATTTCTCTGAGAAGGAACAAGCTGTCCTGTTATCTCTTTAAGAGAAAATACATTTGGGGAAAAAAAGAAATATGTGATGTATATAAGCAGATGTGTAGACCATCGATGCCTGCACTTCACCTGTGTAATAACAGAGAACAGTACTTACTGACTTTCCTTACCACAATTTAGAACATACTATTTAAAATATCAACTCCATTTCAAATAGTCAAATAGCCAAACAAATGGCACTTGTTTTAAAAAGAGCTCTGGTATCAGGAAAAGAGGGCACTGGCTCAAATCTGGAATCGAAACCTAAATAGTGGTATGGCCTTGAGTGAGGGGCCTCTCATGTGAAACTTAGTTTCTTGGAAAACAAACTTACTTATTGGTTATATTGTAATAAATGAGATAAATAAAGTATACCAATTTCCAGCTCACACCATAACTCATAGCCATAAAATATGTATTCCAGATTAACACTGAGCCCAGGCAGATGAGCATGCCAATGCCAGACATTGCAGTTTCATGGGGAAAAATACAAAGAGATCTTAAAAATAAACTAGATGTATTTTTTACAAGGGGACTATAATATTCATTCATAAAATAGCACACTATTATGCCCCACCTCAAAAAAAATATTTACTTCTAATAATTAAAAAATAAAATTAAAGACAGCCCAATATCAGGAAGCCCAGGTCTACAAAGGTATATTAATTGAACCACCCAGGAGGAAGCATGCTAGCAATGAAATAGGATGGACCAGGGAGTCTCAGGACCTGAATTAAAGTTTCAGCTTCACCACCTGCTAGCTAGATGCCCTTTTAAGTCACTTACTTATCCTTTCCTAACTTAAAAATCTCTAATTCCATACAAATGATACTCATAAAGTTTTGAAAGAGTAAAATTATACACATGAGTGCTGGGTATGCACAATAAAATTTAGCTCTACCCTCTTTCCCCTACGAAAAATTAACTTAGAATGATAGGCAGGTATTCGTGACGTGGAGAGGGAGGTAGCCTATGGATTCAGAAGCCAAAGGATTCATGAAGAGTCTGTCGAGAAAGTACTGAGTAAGCAGTTCCCAACTGAGAAAAACACTGTCATACAAAAGTTCACCTACAAGTAAGTTACGTGGAAATAGAATTACTTTTGTTTTTCCAGAGAAACTCTTATAAAGGTTTAAAAAAAAAAAAGCTCAATTCAGCTGCAAGTCACTGACATTAAGGTCCCCGATGAGAGCGCCACTCCTCTGGATTTCAGTGATAAAAACTAGTTTCCCAGTTTCTCTTCTCTGCTCTGATGTCCATAAAATAAATACATCTTTTGAGGTTTTCCAGATTTCAGAATTAGTAACCATGACAAAGAGACACGAGCTTTAAAAAAATTGTTCCTTTCCATTCCCTATACCCCTGTCCCAAGGATTCAGCACCAAGCAGAAACAAACTCATTTCTAGTCACGGAATTTTTGATATGGAGAGATCGAGTCCACTCACAGCAAACTGCAGATAGGAATTCTCCTTTTCACCCAGCCATCACCCTGCCCTCTTTTCCCATCTCAACATTACAGAGAAAGAGAAGGGCGCCTGGGATAACAGTGGGTCATGGCCAGTGGATAAGACTTAAAGAAGATCCAATACGTGTCAGAAGAAAGCCAAGTTCTGAGGGGTTTTCTGGGCGATTCATGCTAGCAGGGAGGATAATCAGAGGGGCAGTAAAGAGAAGAAATGAGATGTGGATGCAAGAACAAGGAGATTGACACCAATGCTGGGGCAGAAGCAGATGTAATAACAGTGAACACGCCAGCACCTACCACATGCTGGGCACTGTTCAAAGCATGTTATCCAATGAAGTCCTTTAATGTTCGCGCTACCCCCTCACGCTCCAAATCAGGAAACTGAGGCACAGAAAGGTTAAGTAGCTTTCCCAAGGTCATACCACTAGTAAGTGATGGAGTCAAATTTGAATCCAAACAGGCTGGCTCCAGAGTAATTAAAAATTTAACTTCTACAATATGCTGCCTCTCAAGTGCAGAAAGACTCACCTTACCATTCTCTTCGCTCTTTCCAAGTTCAAAACTGTGTAGACCTTGTCCTACACAAGGAGAAACCAAAGGAAGAAATAGGGACCCACGTGAACAAAATCTGAAAGGCACTGGTATAGACAATTCAACGTAGCCAACAAGCCATACAAAGGCATGATCAAGGCATTATCAAGTCAGAATTAAGTATTTTAGGTACATCAAAGAAAGATCAGTAATATCCACCATTTATATAATGTTCACATATGTCTAAACAAATCACTTCTAAAATCCAAGATTTCAAGAAAAATCCCCAATAAAAAATAAGTCTCCTTATATTCATATTCAAAGTATATTTAAAAAAATGGCTGTTACATCTCAAGATATTAAATCCCTCCACACAATGAGAATAAGCATATTCAAATCGTATGGAAAATACTAGCTGCTGTTGATGTATTCTGCTTGTAGCCATACCGCCACTTGGTTATAAATGAACCTGCTTCAGTAGCCACGGCACTCAGAACTACAAGAGCTTTCAATAACGGCTCAATGAATTCAGTACCTGAGGCACCAGCGTTTGGCAAGTGTGTTTTACACATATTACACAGGAGCAGAGACCCTGACCATCTTGCTCTCTACAATACCCTGCATTGCCTGGCATGTTATTTTCTCTATTATCCAGATAAGACAACAGAGGAAAGGAGAGGCTGAGGTCACACAGCTAGTAAGCCAGAGAACTTAGATTTGAATCCAACTCTGCCTGACTTCAAAGCCCAAACTCACTCTACCACATTACTCCATATTTTCCATATTGTCTTGCAAAAATCATATGGTGAAAATATTGTTAAATGAAAAAAGAATTGCAGGACAATGTATTAAGTTGATAGTATTTGTTTAAAAGAAGGGAAGAGAAAATGTTTGTATAAGTAAAATTAATATGGGCATGTTTATAAAAATATAGACTACTTCTGAAAGCTTTCCAAAGACACTAATAGTGGGATGTGGGGGGCTGGAGGACACTAAGAGAAACTTATTTTGCACTGAATTTGTGTGTGATTTTTAAACTTTATGTTAATATAAGGTTGCCAGATTTAGCAAATAAAGATACAGGATACCTAGTTAAATTTGAATTTCAGATAAATGAATAATTTTTTAGTATAAGTATATCCCATGCAATACTTGGGATATACTTATACTAAACATTAATTTATTGATTATCTGCAATTTAAATTTAGCCAGGTATCCATTATTTTATCTGGCAATCCTACTTGTGTATATATTAGCTTAGGGAAAAAATCAAATTTTAAAAATCATTTTTAAATTAAGGCCTTTATGCTCCCTGCAAAACTTTAATATAATGACAGAGTCGCCAAATCCTTTATAAATCTCTAAATATTTTAGCTGTGACCATATGATTCTCCAATACCTGGTTGATAACTCTAACTTCAGGAGAGGATAAAAATGAAATAGGATATTTGGTTTTATTTAGAAACAGGAACTGATTAACTGACTAATCATTCTACTTTTCAACAAGTTGTACTGGTAATGTGCAGTGGGCACAGTTTCTATGTAGTAGAGAATCAGTGTCTGAAACATAAAACAAATCATTCTGCCCAATGCAGATTTTACGGCGACTAACAAGGAAAAATATGTTCTACGCTAAAAATAACTCTAAGAGAAACTGCCCCAAATGCATACAATTTTCTAGTTATCTTAAACAATTCTGACTGTAAAAGGAGTACAACATTAAAAGAGCTTGCTGCAATGGTTTGCAGCTTGTCAAAGTTGCTCAGCATCTGTTACTGCATTTAAATTTGGCATTTCTCTCATCCGTAGCTGCCTCAGCACTACCTGAAGTTAGCAGACAAATGCGAGGCTGTAGTCATTTGCAGGTGGTTTGTCATAAAGCCAACTGGTCGTGACAGCAAAACTTACACTTTCAGCCATAATTCATCTTCTAGGGTAATGTTACTAAACTATTGCTTCAAAAGCATAAAAACATTCCACTACCCACCAACATCATGCAGTCATCCAACAGAAAACACGAGGCCTTTGCTTAGGGTCTGTTCTTTTGAACTTCTCCCTCATTTTTATAGGGTTGATCAAAAAAGCATTCATGAAATTTTTATTTTCAAGTTGACATTTATGAATCTTTCCAAATTCCTTCAATAATAATAGAATTTATTAATTCTATTTTGCTCCCCAGAATCAAAGAAAATCAAGTATCACAGGACGTTGCCTTTACAACATACTACAAATATTGATTGAGAGTCTTGTCTTTCCTTTATAAAACAGAAAGATAAATTACCTGTCCAGAGTGAAAATGCCGAGGGGGCCACACTGGTAGAAAATAACTCAAATTCTGCTATTTATTGATTCAACAACACACACGGGGTGCCTACGTGACTGGCATGTTGCTGGGTGGCAGAATTAGAGAAATGAGGACACAGTCTGGGGACTCACGGGCCACGTGAAGGGAAGAACAACATAAGTAAATGGACACTCAAGACACAAGAAGACAAAAGAGTAACACCAAACTGAAACTGAGGAGAAAGGGAAAGCTTTCTGGAGGCAGAGGCCCCTGCACGGAGTCCTAAAGAACAGGGGGCAGTTAGACAGGGTGGAAGGAGTGATAAAAGAGCTCCCACAGAGAGGCAAGAGGGCACAGGACTGCAAGCGGTTTCTTATACCTGGACTGGGGCTGAAGGAAAACCAGAGTTGACGAGGCTAGAGATGTGAGCACAGGATAAATTATTGTGGGCCTGCACACCATTCTTAAAGAGTTTAGATATTCAATTTTGAAGCTAATTTCGGTACAGAGAATGATATAGTCAAACTTTGTTTTAGAAAGATCACTCCAGCAATGGTGCAGAAGACCTATAAAAAGCAAGAGAAACTGGAAACAAGAAGGTCAGGTAAGAGGCGTTTTCAAAAACAGAGATGAAAATGAAAAATAAATGAAAATGGGAGAGAGATTCAGTAATTAAGAGCTATAAGCAATAGGACCTGGTAATGTGGAGGTAAGGAAGATGAGTCTAGGATGAATCTCAGCTTTCCTACTTGAGTTATTGATTGGATAGTAATACCAATCACCAAGATAGAGAATATAAAAATAGCAGGTCAGTGGTACGACTGTTCTAGAAATAAAGATCTGTCCTGATCAAGTTTACAAGACTGAGTTATAGTACCTTATAATGCTGCTATGGATGGAATCATATGCCCTCCCAAATTAGTATGTTGAAGCTGTAATTCTCAATGTGATTATATTTGGAGATAGGGCTTTTAGAAGTAATTAAGATTAAATGGGCCATAAGGATCGGGTCCTAATCTAAGAGGATTGACGGCCTCGTAGGAAGAGGAAGAGATATCGCCCTCCCCTAACTCTCACCCTGTCTCCCCCCACATGCAAGCACCAAAGAAAGGCCATGTGAGAACACAGTGAGAAGGTGGCCATCCACCAGCTAGGAAGAGAGCTCTCACCAAAATCCAAACCCTACTAGACCTCGACATTGGACTTCCCAGCCTCTAGAACCATGACAAAATAAATTTCTGCTGTTTAAGCCACCCAGTCTATGGTATTTTTATGACAGCTGAACCGACTAATACAGATTTCAACCTTTCCACAGCCCCTGCTCTAAGGAATACGCAACTACACACTATGCTATGCCCCCTCCTCCAACCATAACCAAGGGAGCAAGAGTTGGGCTCTTTGCCCAAAGGACGACAACCAAAGCGCTCACCTGAAAGGCAGAACTGGGCTAGAGTGTCTCTCCTGGGAACATAAGAAGAGGAAACACTGACCAAAACAAATTAGTGGTAGAGGTAGAGTTGAAAAGATAGAAGGAAGAGGAGTAAAGGATGAAGAGGCTAGGATGGGGCACATGCAAGCCTGAGTTATGAGAGAGCAAAACGAATCAGTTGACAGAGACAGAAGAACACAGCCGACATTAAAACAGAAGCAGGTAGTCCTTGGAGACCCAACACTGCCAATGGGAGGGAAACAAAGAAATTGGTCCCTAAGATGCACAGTCACCAACATCCATTCTTATGGTGAACTCCATTTTGCCAAAGGTAATTTCTATGAGGTTCTGTTTGTTCCATTCAAATACACCTAACTATTACAGTCTGCTTTGGTATGGCACCATACCATCACATCCTAAACCAACCACTCCTCTCAAGCATCCTTGATTAGAAGAACTCTTCCTCCATTAACCACTTCATTTGGATACTCTACTCCCAATAAAGATTTGAGGGAGCTTATAAGCAAAGATAACTTTAATAGGACCGCTGAGATAATTAAGAATCTTACAGGATAGATAGTTACATCAGAAAAACAAGCCATAAGGAAGCTGCTACTATGCCAAGTGTATAAAATACTATGAAGTATTCAGTTTTGATGAGAGCCTGATAAAACCACCAGGTTTCAACTAAACATAACATAAATCCTATATTGGAAAAGAAATGTGAGATCTAACTGACAAGGTTTCATTCTATAAATGAAACCATAGTAACCGTGAAAAAACATTTACAAATAATGAAAATATTTCTGGCTAAAAAAATTCCTGTCATAGGATAGAAATAATTTCACTTCAAACTACAATAGAAAAATGAGTCAAATATGTATGTTAAAAATTTAAAGTAACATTAAAAAAAAACCCAGAAATGGAAAATATAATTTATAAAACAGGAGGAAAAAAGATGGAAAAAAGAATATTTCAGCAACGTAAAAGAGGTTAGAACAGGAGAAAAAAGAAAAAAGGAAAAAGCATAGTAAACAAAAAACACAAACCAATGGGACTGAAATAAATCCAGACATCTGTATTCACAATAAACATGAATGGATTAGACTCACTTATTAAAGAACAGACTCACAATCTAGATCTCAAAATGAAATTTAGAGTTGCAGAATAAGTACAGTTTGATATCATTTATCTACATTTCAAAAAATATATAAAATAATCTATGCCACACACAAATACGTATATATGTACTTTCATCATATTCAACAATGAATTAAAACGATACATTCTAAATCAATTACAGAACTAATTACTTTTAGGGATGAACAGATGAAAGTGGCAGCCTACGATCAGAGAGAGGCCAGAAAGGGACTTTAGCATTCTCTATTTTTTTAAGAAAACTATACTTTTAGAATGTTTTAAAAGTATATATGTAAAAAGTAATTGGGTTGAAATATTTATGGATAAAGTGGTGAAATGTCTGGGATTTGCTTCCAAGAAATGGAAGAGGACAGAAGAAACTGGCCATGAACCAATGGCTGTTAAAGCTGAATGATGGATATACAAGAATTCACTGGAATATGTACACTGTAAAATGTACATTTGAAATCTTTCATAATAAAAATTAGAAAAATAAGAGACTGGCAGTAAACATGGGAAAATGTTAGCATCTAATTTTGGAAGACAGGACTAGAAATGATTATTTCCTTCTTTACAATACACAATATTTTTCAAATCCTATCATCCTTCCTCAGCAAAAAAAGATTTCACCTCAAACTACTAAATTACTTGGAGAAAAATTCTTACCACCGGTAAATGTTGCCAGAAAAATAATTTCTTTAGGCTAGATTACTTAACTCCAGCAAGAGAAAAGGAAATATTATGAAAAGATTTCTTCAAAAACATACGGAATTTTCAGAATTTTCACTTTTGCCATTAAAAACAAAGCTTTCTTCTGATTTTCTGATGGCTACTCTGCTCCTAGTTTTACCAAGCTGTTTTAGATAAGCACCTCAGAAGCAGAAGTTTACAGTCCTGGTTTAGCCAACTCCATGTGAGAGAGAGAGAGCAGGGCAGGAAGGGATGCACGACTGTTGCTGTTCTACTTCTTAACACAGACAGAGTGCAAACCCAAATCTGCACCGCTGGGAAGGATGAGTGAACCAAAGCAAGCTTATTTATCTTTCATGTGTTTTCAAACGACAATTCAACATAATGAAGAGTCACATAATACATCTCAGCTAATACTATAATATGGAGAAGCGGCATGTTAATCCACAATTATGTAGACATACAAAAATCAAAAACATTACTTTGACCCAAGAACCCACATACTCTAAACAAGTTTTGGTGAAAATAGTATCTCATTCCTTTTCCTAGGAATTTTCTAATAGGGAGAAAAAACCTACTAAAAAGGCAAATACATATAATATACAAATTAGGCTATCTTATTACCTACGGATATTCAACAAATGCATTTATACTAACACACGTTTGTGAAATTTATTTTGGTTTTGAAAGTTACTTCCTTTTATTTCTAAGATTGCAGGGCTGAGCTAAGGGTTCATTGTCCTTCCAAAATGTCTGTGTGTTCTTTCCTTAAGTGCAGGCTCCCTTGAGCACACAGATACTAACTTTATAAAGACACTTCACCGGATTCATATCCACTTCCAGCATTACACACCTAAATTATATTTTGTGATGCCTTAGAGTTAAGATCCCTTATTTACTGCCGACACCCAACTATGAAGTCAATTTTAGAGTTGAAGAGCTTCAAAAACCATGTAACTCACAGATAGGCTAAAGGTCACTGGGGTTTGCTTACATAACAAATCAGTGGCATGTCTGGGATTACTCAACTGACTATTTCAAAGACTGAATTTTCTCTCTTTTTAATATATTACACAAATCACTTATAGTCTATTCGATTACATTTATTTCCTTCCTCCTCCACCCTCGTCCATAATTTTTAAAAAAGCAAACACACACACATTAGAGAACTATGGATTCCGATTCATTCTCTCTGGGCGCCCATTTTTACATATTTTCCATCCATAACGTTCTCCTTTAGAACATCCCTAAAAGAGAGGGGCCCTCCCCCATACTGTTAACTCATACTACACATGTTGACTCAGGAAAAGATTTAGATGTTTCTGAGAATGAAGATTTAGCTTCTTCTATTCTCTCGCTCCCTAGTTAAACTCAGAGGAATTTAGGTTATTGGGCAATTTGCCCATTTGCTACCACATTTTCAGTGTTAAGGACCACAACACAAAGGCATATTTCTTGGACAGAACCAGGCAGGGAGAGTCTTCCGAGGGCTGCCCTTGCAGATGAATGACCGTGGGTCAATGTCAGACTGCAGAGGCAGCTAGCTGCTCCTTAGGCATTCACTCCAGCCACATAACTTTCTTGGGGGAAATCAAAAATGTACAGAAGGATTAACTTTGTGCCACAGAATTCTCAGGTGTAATTCCTACACTGGCAGCAAATTCTCCTGAGAAATTACTTCAGGCTCCTTCCTCCTGCCCTTTTGCCTGCCTGGAACGAGGCAATTCTCCAGGGGGCCAGTGCAGACTGTGTCCCTGGTGCTTAGAAAAAGTGTGGATACTCAGAGTGTCCCCATGGGACCCTGAAACAGGGCTGGCAGCTGCTCTGTATAAGGGCTTGTCAACAGCAAGAGGGAGTGACAATCCAGAAGACATCTGTCATACCTCAGCCGCCCTCTCAGGGACTGGATTTTCACTCAGTTTGTGAGATCTCAATGAGGATACTGGGGCAAAACAATAGGTGGCTTTGTCAGTTGTGACTGAATTATCCCTCAAGGTAAAGTCCTAAAGGATGCTGAAGAGAAACAACCTTTCCAGTACAGACAAAACTGTGGAACTGGGAGGTCGGAGGGTAGAACAGAATATTATCACCACGCTGCTTCAACTTCTCCCCTCACCTACTACCTCGAGTTCATGCTCTTCACTCAAGGTCATTTCAAGGTCTTTCCCCCATAACCTTTAAAATAACTCTACTTCCACCATTTCCCTATTATTACTCCAAATTGGTTATTCTGTTCTGGAATCTTTTCTACAAAAATTATGATGAGTGTCGTCTATCATATTGCCTACTTAGCTATCACTGAGCTGTAAGTACTAAACATAATTAGATATTTTTATCTTTCCCCATCAATCAGCACCTCCAAAATTCAGTTTGTGGCTTTCATGATTTCCCTTTGCTGAATCTGGATAGGAATAAAGATAAAGTTCACAAACTTTACTCAGAAGAAGTCAGGCTCAAATTTCTGATAGGAAATCCCCTGGGAGGAAAACAGCATATTGGAACGATATTTAATGGGCTGTTTTTCTCTCCTACACCATGCTTGTGGTGACTAATGGCATGCATCCCTTTGGTTTAGTTCCAGCTCTTCACACAGAAAAGGACCACGCGTGTACTGAGAAGGGCTCCTGAAGGATCAAGCTCTCTCGCTCTCTGAGCCCATTCTTTGCAATACTTTTCATGAAGCAATTTAGAACCCTTAAATTCAGCTGGCAGAAGAAATCAACGCATTTTAAAAAAATTATTAATATTTAATTTCAAATGTCTTATTTGAAGACATAAGGAAATTTTGCGGGCTTTTACGCTTTCTAAATAAAACATAACTTGCTAACACCACACTTTATAGATGAGGAAGTAGAAGGTCAAAGTGATTATTAACTTTCTCAAGGTCACATAATTCAGACCTTTTATTAAGCAAGCATATTTTTAAAGCCACTACTATGTGGGGGTACTGAAAAGTCTATGTATCAAAACATCAACCAATAATCTAAAAGTTTCAGCCAAAAGTAATCTAATTCAGCTACAAGAGGATTTGAGGACAGAGAAGAAGAAGTAAGAAAGAATAGGCTTAAAAGCCCTACTCGATCAAACTGGGAGTCCACCCTGAGTAGATTCCCTAAAGAAAAAACTGTTTAATTTTCTATGTCATTTTGCTGATTTAAAACAAAAAGTAACTTTATTCCTTGGGTACACATTCAGCACCAAACACTCCTTTCAAGAGGCAAAAGTTTCCAAACTTATGTTCACTGTTGGGATGTCTAAAATGTAGGCTTGGTTGTAATCCACAAATTAAAGTAATAATTTGTTATTTGAGACTTTTAAAAAAATGCTATTCAATAACAACTAATAATAAAAGTGCATATAAGAATTGACTGCTATTGCATCTACTAGAATAATAATTCTTTCAGAGAATAAGTCTCCAGAAGTGAGTTTTTTAGGCAATGAACCGGCATTATTTTTACTGTTTGAAACCAGTTACAAAATCGCTGTCACACATCTATTCCCATCTTCTTAAACAGAGCATCCATGCTTCACACACACACATTTCCTTGAATCCTTCCAACTGCTCTGTATTAGGTACATCCATATTCAAGTAAGAAAACTGAGGCTCAGCAAGATACAGTGTTTTCCCCTACCTTCAGGAAGCTTGTAAGCACCAGAGCTAACATTTAAAGGCAATTGAAGTCTGACCGACATCAAAGCCAAGTCCCTTCCAGCAAATCATAGCTCTGTGCTCCAATAACACTACTACAGGGAAGAAAAGAATTCTTTACCTTCAGCTTAAGTAGCTCCAGGCAGCTATGCTTTCAGTGTTCCCAGGCTGCTTTATAAAGTTCTCTTAGAAAAACACTCAACCATTTTACTAGTTTGAGATCCTGGGCAAGTCACTTAACTTCTCTGAGCTGCTGCTGTAAAGTGAGCATTAACAATAACATATGCAAAGTACCTGGAAATAATAGGCATACAAAAGCTATTGCTATCACTATTTTGTCTTCTATTAGTGTCTGAAGACTATTCTCTCCATTTTGGTCTTTCCTATTTGCTATCAGATTAAGCAGGTTTATTAAATCAGTAACTCCTTAACACAAATGAAAATTGATCATTTCTGAAGTGGGGTTTGCAAATTGCCCCATGTCGTACCTATGCAGTAAATAAAGTACGTGGCTTTAGGATGTCTCCTTTCCCAGTGCCAAAAACTATACGCACTTTTTGTACTACTGAGGATCCCCAAATCACCCCATTCAGTACTTCAAAGAGGCAGAAATGAATCCAACAACTGCAAACTACAAAACTGAGCTCAAAGAACTGATACTTAAAAGTACTAAGTTCCCCACCAGAGAAGACAGATGGAGAGGGAATGGGTCCGGTGGACGTAAGACACAAATAAACAAATAGGGGAGGAAAGGAAGAAGAAATAATGAGTGAGGAAGCTAAACGGAGAAGAGAGAGAGAGATGCAGCGGCAGCAAGAGAATTTGGAAAGCCCCCAGGAAATCCCTTAGCATTCCCCAGGCTAACAGGAGGTGGAGCAAGGTGTTGACTGAGGGTACAGATGCACAGGAAGAACTGAACACTTGCTCCTACCAAAGAGAAATCTGATCTCAGAGGAAGAACTTCAACTCCATCTTCTTTCACCCGGCAAGCAGCTAAACACAGTGAGAATCACTGAGTCTGAGTCACTTTCCTCGCAACTCAGTTGTTAAAATCCCATAAGATACGTATGTGAAAGTGCTTAGAAAATGAGAAGTGCTATAGAAACATTAGGCATTATCAACAGTATCAGCATCAGAATGGTTAACTGATATTGTTTCCTAATTTTAAAAAATCAACAGCAAAAAAATTATATATACACGGCATTATTCCAGCAAGTTTTAGCCAAGTACTTACATTTCCCTGGGTATGGGGCACAGGCAGATTAAGCAATGAAGGTACTTGCACAGGATCCTTCCATTCCCCATTCAAATAAATATGCACTTTGACACCTAATTTTGTATTCATAATTTTTGGGTTTTTTAAAGAGGGCCAGCCCAAATTCTATATAAACTTTAAGCCCCCCCAAAAATCTGTTACTTGCCTCTATCACTGAAGCATATGACAAAGCAGAATAAGGACAGCTACCTAACTTCTGAGCCCTCAATTTAGTGGAAAACAGTAAGTAATCACACTGCAAGGTGATGTGCTGAATTCTATGAGAGTACAGAGGAATCCAATGCTGTCAGTATGAGTGAGAAAGAATTTAGAGGAGATGTGACATGTGAATTGTCCTCAAGGATGCACAAGTTAGGAGAGTATGGGGAAGAAACAGGAGGAAAGGCATCTCTTGTGAGGGAAGGACATCTGCTAAGGCAAAGAAACCAGAGAATTTAATGACAGTGGTTCTATAGTACTGAGGTACTAAACTAGATAGGAGCTAGGAACGCAATGTTTCCATGGCCTTAGTGCGACTTTACCTTGCAGGACTGGTGGAGCATGTAGGTACACTGGGGAGGGTGAGAAAAATTACTAAAATTTATTTTCGGGAAAAACAATTCTGGCAATAGGGCAAGTAATTTACCAAAAGGAGAGAAGAACTAATACACTACAACCAGATGTTAGGCTGTTAACACAGCCCAACAAAAAATAATGTGAGCCTAGATTAAGGCAGTGGCAAGAAAAGAGGGATGATACAGACATATTCATTAGAGGGACTCAAAAGCATTCAATGACCACTAGACATGTGTTGCGGGCAGGTGGAATGAGAGAGTGACAGCAATAGAGTTTGACTCCCAATGTTTCTAACCTGGGAAGCTAGAAATATTGCGACATGATTAGCTTAAACAACAAGAGCAGAAAGAGCAACGTCATCTGTTTTTAGAGGAAGGGGTAGAAATGTATTCCTTTTGAACATACTGAGCTTGCAATGCCTTTAGAAAATAGGAAATAGCAGATTTCAAGCTCCATGAGGGGAGGAACTTTTGTTTTTTGTTGTTGTTTCCTCTTTTTCACAGGGCCCCAGCACTAGAAATACTGGCTGGCCCAGAGTTGGCGCTCAATAAATATTTGTGGAAAGAATGAATCAATTACACATGTGGACCTAAGGAGAAAAGAATGTGGAGACACAAAAGTGGGGAATCACTGGCCTCCAGGTGTTGCTGAAGATGACGGAGACTAATCAGGAAGAAGGCACAGATTAACAAGGGGGAGAACTGAGATCGGAATCCCAGGGAACATGAACATGTAAAAATATACCTTAATATACAAGAATTATTTCAGTGGTAGAAATCAATTAGAAATAAAGACCCCTCACGCTTGATCACTCAAAATAAGTGCCACATTCATAAAGCACCCACTACAGCCAACATACGAGGCAAGGAATAGTGTTACTGTTTATTTAGCTCATACTAAACAAGGCTTATTTGATATCACTTTGGTTCCTATACCAATGTGAAAATAAATTACTTATGGAAGATAACCTTAAAAAGGTCAAATTAGGGGCTGGCACAGCGGCGTAGTAGTTAAGTTCGTGTGATCTGCTTCAGTGGCCCAGGGTTTGCAGATTCGGATCCCAGGCATGGACCTACACACCGCTCATCAAGCCACGCTGTGGCAGTGTCCCAAATACAAAGTAGAGGAAGACTGGCATGGATGTTAGCTCAGGGCCAGTGTTCCTCACAAAAAAAAAAGGTCAAATTAAATATAGAAGAGGATCAAAAAAGGGCACATATGTACAGTGATGGATGGCAACCAGTGTTTGGGTGAACATGACGGAGTGTATACAGAAGACGAACTACGATGTGCATCTGAAATTTACATAATGTTATAAACCAATGTTACCTCAATAAAAAAATTTAAAATATCTTAAATAGACATCAAACAATTATCTGTGAAGTAAATTAAAAATCCTAGTGGAATCAAAAGTTTCAAGATGAAATAAAGTCTACAAAAGAGCAGAATGTATCTAAGAAACTCAAAATTGCCCATAATCCTCCTATTCACCTCCATACTAAATCAAAACAAATTCACCTTTGGCTCTTCTGTTGATTAAATAGCTGCGTATACTCCAGAAGAAAATAAAATTTGTCCACAATAATAAAAGCAGTGTTTTTCATAATCTGTACTAAAGAATTACTAGAGAGAACTCCGTATTCCTCTGACAGCAAAGACATGTCACTCTCTAAATCAGCTGATAAGCCTGTCAGTCAGTGGTAGTCTACACTGCTGAGAATACGCTGAGGAAAGTCAGCAAAAGAGATGCTGATTTACATCTTGCTGGCAAGATTCCAAGTAGTTTAGATAAGGGAAAACTGTATAAAGAAATCCAAATTAATATGAACCTATCCGAACATGAACCTTAGGCATATAAGACAAATAAGCATGGACCAATTCAATCCCCTAATTACTAATTCACAGATAATTGTTACAGGCTGCAATATTTAGTTACCATATGTAATTCCATAGGACTCACTAGGGCCAACTTGACAACTGGTATTTTCTCTCTGAAAACATTTTAAAAGCCCTTACTCTCTTTCAATAAACATGACTATTTGCTTCTTAATTAACTCATCTACTATTTAACTACACTCATTAACTGTATTTTACTATGGTACCCAAAGGACTAAACGTTAATATCAAGATTATAAACCACCTTTCACATTTGTAGTAATCCAGAGAGCCTGAATAATCAGCCTGTAATAATCTGCCTGAAACGGTAGTGTTTTGTTGTTTCTGCCACTTAATTTCACTTAAGTGATCAGAAAGTAGAGACAAACACATAAATGTTAAAAAATTACCCAAAAAGTCTGAATGATTCCAGTCAGAATAGCACATTTTCACAATATACTGATCCTCCCTCTTCAACTCTTGGTATGTTTGGTGATCTAGTTGTAACATATATTCAATGGCAATTATTTGGATAATTCAGGCACCAAATTACTTCTTTGACATCCCATTCACTCTATCACGGCCACGTAAATTTGTTACAAGCAGTGGCAGATAAATCTATTAAAAATTATAAGAACTACCAAAAATACGCAACTGGGTCAGGGGTTAGGCAAGCATTCTGCAAATCCAGCTCTGGGCTCAACACTGAAACTGACCAAGCTGAGCTCATACTCTTCACATAGCAGGATACAGAAGCTCCTCGAAAACCTCAACAGCCAGGTGACCTTTTTTTTGCTTTTTACTTAATCACTTGATATGTTTAAAGATGCGAAATTTTTAAATCTTTTTATTTTACAAGTACCAGCAGTTTTTTTCTTTGAACTACAATTTACACATTTTTGAAACTTCAAGTCACATTAAAGAAGGGCATTTAAATTTTATGTTTAACCAAAACGGGCATGAATTTAAGAAGACTGAAAAACACTGTCAAACACAAAATTCTGACACCTACTGTTGAAACCAAGAACAAATGTACTACATGACAATGGACAAAGCACAAGAGAATTTTAAATTACTAAAAAACTCCTGGGGGCCAGCCAAGTGGTGTAGTGGTTAAGTTCGCTTGCTCTGCTCCGGCAGCCTAGGGTTTGATTGATTGGATCCTGGGCGAGGACCTACACACCACTCACCAAGCCATGTGGTGGTGTCCCACATACAAAGTAGAGGAAGACTGGCCATGGATGTCAGCTCAGGGACAAACTTCCTAAAGCAAAAAGAGGAAGACTGGCAACAGATCTTGGCTCAGGGCCAATCTTCCTCACCCCCCCCCCCCAAAAAAAATAAAAACCCAACCAAACAAAAAAACTCCTGAATGATATTTCCATTCAATGAACTAGTACTCAGCAATAAACAATAATAAACTATGAATACAGGCAACATGGATGAATTCCAAAATGCAGAGTGAAAGAAGCTGGACAAAAAGAACATTCTGTATGATTCCATTTATTTAAAGCTCTAGAGAATGCAAACAAAACTATAGTGACAGAAAGCAGATCAGTGGTTTCTTGCAGATGGGAGACAGGTAGGCAGGGAGACAGGAAAGGAGTACAAAGGGGCATGAAGAAACTTCTGGGAGTGATGGATATGTTCACTATCCTGACTGTGGGGATGGTTTCACAGAGGCCTAAATTTAACAAATTGTACATTTTCATTATGTGCAGTTTATGTGAATGACAAATAATACCTCAATAAACAATAGAAGTTAAGCAATCCCTCACCCTTCCTTGAGAAATGGGTGGAGCGTGAATGTCCTGAGTTTAGCACTCAACTGATGTTCACTGACTCTAATGGAGCTGGCTAGGCGGCAATAATCCAGGCCCAGGGGCTGTTTCTTCTTTTGTTTTTCTACCTCAGCCACAAAACACTTCTAAAAACACTTTGTGACTCAGCCTGATCTACTACCTGTATTCAGCAGATCCTATCAGAATAAAGAGGTGTTCTAGTGCTGTACTTTTCTCAAAGGGAACAGGATGACTACATTTACTATTCCCAGGAAACCAGTGAATGTGACAGGAAGGAGGGGGACAGGGTCAGGGAAAACTCCACTGAACCCTAGAGTTGAAGCCCCTCCAGTCCTACAGCTGGAAATAAATGTCACCCAGAGGCAGATTCACGCCTGACTTATTCAAAAGCAGTACCCTAGGAAGACTGGGGGGAACACCTGACCTAAGGCTTTATGAACTTCATCCAGTAATGCCTTAGACAAACAGGAGCCCATAAGGGGCCTAGGAAAGCAGAGGAGAAGCTGGACAGAGCTTACACAGATCAGAGAGGATCTTTTAAACTGTAGAATGATCTTTACTCTTTATGATTCTATCATCATAGTTTTGTTAGGTTAGCGATGTTTTATGAGCACAGATTCCCGGACCATTTTCTACAGCCAGTTCCCCAAAGCAAGGTGTGCTAGGAGCCAGTGACTACACAACGTAAAGTTATTCCAAAGTTAACTATAGGACTACACAACATTTAATCTTAAGCACAGATCAGGATGCACAAGTACATTCTCCACTGGTGTCCTGTGTGCCACATGGTAGTTAACCACATTATGCCTCCTCAAAGAGTCAAGAAGCATTGGTTCCAAGATATGCTATTAGTGTCAATTCAAACGTATGGATGCTTTAATAATCTCAGATCATGTTATCCTCACTGAGAAAAAGAGCATTCGGTGAAATCTACTGATCAACAGCTCTACTTATTTATTCTGTCAAAATAATTTAAGCATCCTCAATTCACAAAATATGCGTTCTCTTGGGGGGGGGCAGTACCTATGGGAACAATAAATAATACCTCAATAAACAACAGATGCTAAACAATCCCTCCCGCCTCCTCGAGAAACGGAGACAGAATTACAGGTAAGTTTTTGCTGCTTTGCGCTTGTCTATGTCTTCCAAATTTTTTTAAATGTGCTATTTTTATCATCAGAAAGAGTTACTAAAAGAAATAAGTACCTTATGTATTTTACTATAACTATGGTTTTTAAATGTAAGCAATAGAGTAAATGGGAAAGTATCCCAAAACCTACTCAAACTATCAACAGTAAATCATCAAGACAACCTAAACAGGTTTTCCCTTAAGATTTTTTTTTGTTTCTCTGGTAGCTGATGTTTCTGTTTTTCCTTTCTCACAAGCATTTCCTTTTTCACTTTCCCCTCACACATTTATTTATAGCGCATTGGACCTGGAGGTAGAGTGGTTTACAAGAAAATAACAATGAATGTTGTTTGCACAGATATAATAAAACTAAAAAGAGGAAAAAGATAAGAATTCCCTAGACCAAACAAATTTAACCACCATAGGCAAGAAGAAAAAAAGCAAGAATTTACGTCTCATTTTACTTTTTTTTTTGTTTAAACTCAGCCTGCCAAATCTGGAAGAATCACTTTAACATTCCTCTAACCCAACAAATATAATTTCAACACTAAAAAAATTTTTTGTTATCTTATGATACATGATATAAATTACTTCTTTACATTTATATTTTTCCAAAAAGGGGAAGAAATTTCTGGGGAAAAAAGATTATGCCAAATATTTGCCCACAAAACATGCGTAGGATATATACACACAGTTTTTAGACCAATGTAATTTAAAGAATACATTTTGCTGTTTTAATCAGACTCCAATACCATCATGAGATGTTTACAACACTAACATTTCATCTTTGCTGAATTTCATGTTTTTACTCACTTTTTAAGAGTAGAAGAAATATTTTGAGAAAATTAATGCTTTTATGAAACACTTAAAAAGAAAACTAACGCTCTGTCCACTAAAAGGAAGGGTCAATTTCCCAGTGAGCACCAGGAGAAAGAAGACAAGTGGCCTCAGAGCAAAGAGAAAATAGCTTTTCCCTCAAAGAGCAGTTTCTTTCTTCCCAACATCACATTACCGCAATAACGCTAAGGTATACTACCACAGAGGTCTGCTGCACGACCTCCTCCCTCACCGGGAAGCAGTCCATTCTTCACGTCTGACCAGTTGACAGCTTACAGTCTCTTCGAGAACTTTGTTATGGGCTGAACTGTGTCCCCTCCAAAAATTCATACTGACGTCCTAACCCCCAGTACCTCAGAATGTGACTGTGTTTGGAGACAGGGTTTTTAAAGAGATAATTAAGCTTAAATGAAGTCATTGGGAAGTCATAGGGAAGACACTGAGAAGTTACAGGGAGAAGAAGGCCATTTACAAACTGCCATCTACAGATGCCGGCAAGCAATCCTATAATGATGTCTAATTCTTTGATTCCCTGTAGCTTTTACAACATGCAAAACCTTTTCATTCTTTCCTCTGTATGTCTGTTTTTCCACTAAGACAGTAAGCTTCTGGAGCAGTATATTTATTTTGTGTTCTTCCCAGTACCTAACCCAATACAACATAATCCTAATCCATCTAGCATTACTATCTACTAATTGAATAACTACCTCAGATCTTCTTGGGAAACATTTCACAGGAAGGCAATGGATTACTTCACATTAGTTTCCTTTATCTAGAAATAGTTCTTCATGTCCTTATTCTTATTCACCCACATGGAACCCCACTATAATTATTTAATCGTAGCAAGTCAACTTTACCATACTAAACATCATTTCCCAACTGTATTTATATTGATGCTCTCCTATGCATGACACTAATTTACAAGAGAAAATAATACCTTTGTTGTTATAAATATGTGGTTTGATAATACATGTAACAATGTAACTACAGCAAATGAATTCCTATGTTAGGCCAAATGTGTTTTAAAGGCACATAAACTATTTGGGAAATAGTTCTAAGTGTTCCTAGTTACCTGTTAAATGTGCTAGCACAAATAACTATTTATACAGT
Organism: Equus quagga; assembly: GCF_021613505.1. NCBI lineage: Eukaryota > Metazoa > Chordata > Mammalia > Perissodactyla > Equidae > Equus > Equus quagga. The sequence continues at coordinate 114,396,631 of NC_060272.1, forward strand.
TATATGTACATTTAGTTATATGTGCAATAGTTTGGATGCCTCAGGGCCAAGCCGAGGATGCACAGAACTACTCCCAACCCGGTGCCCCTCAACATGGGCACAGAGCTGGGAGTCCAGAAGCAGGGCCTGAAGTGCCACGGGGCCAGACACAAGCTCTCCACCCACCAGGATGTGGCTACCGGTAAGGAGTAGCACCATCAAGCAGTCCTGAATTCTGTGAGTTGTCTGCTTCTTTACTTTGAAATATAGGATCTTTTGCTGGCAAATGTGTTGTTTGCTCTAGCATATATGGGGACATTTCCAATCCAATACATCAACTTTGCCTCAAGATATTTTATGAAATTCACAGAGCACTTTGTGCATATTATAAACATACAAAATGAAGCCAATCGCAACTCAACCTAAGAGAGTCAAGTCTATGAGGTCGGCCTTGGGATGTAAGCTGGAGAAAACGATCTGCCTTTAACTCAGGACAGTCATCTGCTAGACAATCCACTGTTTCATGCCAGTTTCTAAATCCCTTAATCTTACCTCTAGACAATAGGGCCACTTCTTCATTTCTAACAGCTTCCCCACCCCAGCAGCTTACGGCTAGAGGCCTGCATCAATGCAAAATCACACTTCAAGGATTTCCAGGAACCTCTCTGAGCACACCACTTTGCAGGGATAAAGTTAACACCCTGGGGACGATCTCTACTCCCTCACAGTACGTGCATTTAAAAGGTATACCAAATGCAAAGACGTCTTTAAAGGCCAAACAGGGCAGTGTCTATCTGATAGGAATCTGGAACACACTAAAAACTGTGACTGACAGCCCTCCCTTTCCAAGCCACAAAGTCAGGCGGCTTAGACCATAAAAGGAAGAAGTGTGGTAAAGGGAGAAAGAAACCCAGAAACAAGAGACGGGGGAAGAAATACTGAAAGGAGTCAAGGAAAGAAAAGCAACACATGTAAGAGGAATGTATACATATGACTGATCTGTTAGTAACTCGTTGAGATAAATTTCATCAGTTCTTCTGTTTGTTTTAGCAAATGAAGTAGGAAAAAAAGAGCAGTGAAGAGTCCAGCTAGCCTTGCCTAAGTTACAACTTGCCTCTGGAAAGGAACCTATGACATCCCCTTAGCCCTCCTCTCTCTACCTAAATAAACAAAACTATCATTCTATCTGCAGATAGAAGTCACTAGAACTCCCTGCAAAACAACCTGAAATATCGCTATCTGTATTAAACTTAAAATAACTAAACACATAATTTCTGCCAATCAGAAACTCCACTTTATCCTAGATTCTAACAGAGAAAGATACCAAAAGGTTATGAAAACTTTTTGGGAGTGAAACTTGGAAATGAGAAAAATCCAACACATTAACTGAATTTGTCCATCTACTAGGGAAAAGTCTGCCAGTTCAGGGGAAACTCGAAACTGGGCCTGAAAGGCAATAAAATTAAACAGCGCACCCATCACAAGAGGGAAGATTTAAGCAATACTTTTTTTTTTTTTTTTTTTTTTGGTGAGGAAGATTGTCCCTGAGCTAACATCTGTTGCCAATCTTTCTCCTTTTGCTTGCGGAAGATTATTGCTGAGCTAACATTTGTGCCAATCTTCCTCTCTTTTGTATGTGGGACACCGCCACAGCATGGCTTGATGAGCAGTATGTAGGTCAGTGCCTGGGATCTGAACCCTCAAAACGAGGCAGCCGCGAACCCCAGCCAAGCGAACTTAACATTACGCCACCCGGCTGGCCCCAAGCAATACTTTTAAAGCCTGGTCTTGGTTGGCAACTTTTTCTGTAAAGAGTAAGATAACAAATATTTCAGACTTTGAAGGCTATACTTTTCTGTCTCAACTATGCAACTCCTCAATTCTGCCACTGTGGCTGTGAAAGCAGCCACAGACAATAAGTAGGAGACACAGACGACAGGAATGAGCGTCACTGTGCTCCAATACAACTTTCCTTATGGACACTCAAATTTGACTTTCATATAATTTTTACACGTCATGAAATATTCTTTTGATTTTGTTTTCAACCATTTAAAAATGTACAAACCATTCCTAGCTCCAAAACTTCAGGGGAAAAAACAGGCTGTAGTAGGCTGATTTGGCCCGTGGCCCTTACCTTTACAGACCTTGGCTGTCAAGGACCCTAATGTGAACTTTGAGCGGAATAGAGCCCAATCTAGACAGACCCGCCCGTTTGTAAACCAGCCCATTAACAAGCAGGCAATGCGGGCAGCCCAGACAAGATTAACCCCACCACCCTCTAAACCCGCTCAGCCCCTCCCTCAGGCCAGGACACAGGTGCATCCAGCCAGAGCTCCGCCTTGTATTACAGTTCGAGCCACGGAACTTCAAGCTCTGTTGGGTTTTTAAATGCAATTGTTTACCTAAATTCTACCAGGCGCTAAAGCGTATACTATACAAATTTAGCTGATTCCATCCTTACGAAAAGTTTCGTTGTAGTCACCTATACCCAAATTCAACAAGTAAAAACTCCCAAACCATCACGTCGTTAGTTTTTCAGATTAGGTGTCGTTTATTCTGTAAAAAGAACCCTTAAATGAGGAATGTCTATGGAAACACGAAAGGGATGTTTACACCACAGCTGTCCACCAAAGCTGGATGCGAGTCTGGCCACTTTTCAGATTCTTCCCCTCTCAACATCAAAAGAACACGGAGAGGTTTCCTTCTAGGCTGGTGAAGTCATGGTCCTCTTATCTGACGTTACCGGTGAAACACTAGTCGCCACCCTCCCCCTCCCCACCCCAAGGCACGCAGCGCCCAGGCTCTGGTTCTTCCCAAGTGGAGCAGCCTCAGCAGCCCCACCCGCGGATTCGGATAGAGGCGCCCTGCCGCCCGGACTTGCCCCCGGCCACTGCGCAGCAGCGGCCACCTCCCGCCCTCGCCCGGCCCCTCCTCCTCTCCGCAGTCCCAGCTTGAATTTCCATGTGATCCGCAGGAAAGAATAGCCAGGGCTTTGTGCCTCTGCAAAGAACGCAAGCAAAAATTTACACCATCACCACCGCCAGCACACACACACACACACAACTCCCCAAGACACAAAGCGTCTCCCGACCACCGCCTCCCTAGGAACATCCGGCATCCCGGGGCTGCGAAATCGCAGACAAAGGCGCCCCACAGGCCCGCGGGGGGGATGCAGAGGGACGCGAGAGCAAAATGCTCGCACCCAGGGGGGCCAGGGATGAAGGGGCACAGGCGCTACGGGGGGGTAGGGGCAGAGGCCCAATTAGCGGCGCGCTCTGTGTCCCCGCCGCCGAGGCCGGAGACGCCAGCCTGGGGGCATTTCTCCCCAGCCGCTGCCCACCCCGCACAGCCCGGCACGGAACCGCGGAGGTGGCGCCGGGCCGCGGCCACAGCAGCGCAGAGCAACAGGCTCCCGCGCCCCAGGCCTGGAGGGCCCCTTCTTGGCATCCATACTCTGCCCCTCCAGGGGAAAGAAAAGAACAAACTTTTAAACCATTTACAGTGAGCAAGAGCACAGGCGGGTGGACGGGGGGAGATTAAAAGGTCTGGACTATGGCTCGGGGGCCATGCGAGGAGCAAAGGAAACTTCCAGACCGCATCCTTTTCAGGAGCCCGAGAAACAGCGGCTCCCCGAGAGCGCCGGGCCGCGCGGGGAGGGGCGAGAACACCCCGCCCGCCGGCCGGCCACCCGCCCCGCGCGCCGAGCCCCGGGCACCCGCGCACCCTCCCGGCCGGCG